>NW_023998520.1:952681-958481 GCF_014805625.2 Glossina fuscipes
TCACATTTTTCGAATTATTGAGAATATATACGCTTATTCTCGTATGCGCCCAAATTTTTATACGTTTACTCTCGTAAGCAGCCAAATTTTTACAGAAATACTTGAACAACTATTCAACAAATGTAAACAAATTGGACGCTTATTTTCACTTTTTTCGAATTATATAGCGGAGAACTTTAAAAATGTGCAAATGTCTGGCCGAAAGTATAGTTTGCTGGTAAGTTTATTTTCACTTTGATTTGGTTTGGGAAAATAAACAATACCACTTAAATAAATATTCTAAAGAAAGTGCAATGTGAACACTAAATTATACCGATGCTGACTACGAGTGATTGTCGGCGTACACAAATTTTCATGCGTCTTACTTATATAGAAATATTTATAAAATTTCATGCTTGTCGGTTTTTCTTACATTGAAAGCATGGTCCAGAAGTCTTCTAATCTGTTATATACCCGTGTATAATTGGTTGGGCAGGGTGAGAGAGATGGGGAAAAAGTTTCGACTTTCGACTGCATTTTAAAAGATGTATGCTTGATCGCTAAATATTAGTGTTCATCTGTCGAGTATTCATTTGCCTGCGGTCATATTTCGATCGACGGAAAAGAAAATAAGAAACCTTGACTTTAACCAAAAACTGAATTTCGGCCACTTTTAATGGAGAGCCCGTGAGTAACAATCGCAAAAATAAATGTTTCATTAAAAGAGCGCTGATGTTGACTAATTAAGCGCTTCTTATTTTGTTTACTAGCGGATTTATTATAAATAAGGTTATAGCAAGTCTCGATTCGAACGCAAGTCGAGTTAAAAAGAAAAAAAAGAACAGTTTACCCGAGTTGGATTTCCTACAGTCTACACAAGTAAATATCATCTTTTGTTCAAGGTGGGAGGCGTTCTTCCAGACGATTATCTCCCCCAGTAACCTTTTTGTTCTTCTTATACAAGACATTTTTATATTTCTAATTAGATTTTAGTTGAACTTTTTTTATATTTAACCCATATATCTCATATAAAATCAATATCCACTGCTTTTCATTTTACTATCGAAAAACTTTACTACTGTATCTCGTTATTGTTGTAATTTTCCTTCGTCGTTTGAGAGAGATTTTACGATATATATATTACTGTATATCTGCTTAAAGTTATACTATTTTTAGACAATTCATATAGTGGAGTACATAGAAATCACATGTGTTCAATATTGTACGTAAGTGATCCCAAGTATATGGATCAGGTGGCCAGAAGTCCTTGGCGGGCAAGAAGTATACAGAAGATCTGCGACCTTTTGGGCGGAGGAAAATTTGATTTCTTCTTCTTTTTTGGGTGACCGCGACTTTTATATTTGGAAATTTTCAAAAACTTGATTAGCTACGTTTCAGAGTTTGTTTTTGTCTCTACTTTGGAATATTAATATTTTTCTTTATATGTTAATACTTTCTCAGTTTATAGTTTCCAGACTGTAATCAAAAACTTCTCTTTCCTGCCGAAAAGAAGACGCATATTTGCACTTGCGTTTAAAATAATACCCTTAATAACCATACCATAGATAGAATTCATTGTAAAGTAGCATAAACCTCCAACACAAGATTCTTTCTATATAAAGCCGGTACCGAAGACATACTCTTCAAGTTTTTAATGACTTATTTTAAAAAAATACTAAATTGTGGGTGATGTCTATCACACAAAATTACAGGCGGAAGGAGATTATAGATATATTTATGTTATATATGTAAAATAGCTATGGTATACATTACACAGTGTACCTAAAATTTATAATATCTTTGTAAAAATTCTTGTGAAAATATTTAAAAAATGTGTATTTAAATGTTTTTGTTGCACTTTCCCATAAAAGTTTCGCGAAGATCAATGATTTCATACCTTAAAAAAAACCGAACTAAGGCATATATGGCAAATGTTATGCTTCCTGTTGACACCATATTTAATTTTTCGTTAGCACTTGATCTATTAAAGAAAGTGAAAGCACGAACGAAAAAAAAGTTGGCGAACAAATACAGTCAAGCGGAAAGTGAAATATGTATATGTCTATGCCAACAGCTACAAATATTTTATATCGAAGATATTGTATAAATACTAAAGCTACAAAAATCATGTGTATGCAGTGGCGGTTCCACGTAAAATGATATGATATATTTACATAAAAATAGAAAGCAAACATACATGTACACAAACAATGTCAGAGTAAATAAAATTAAAACACCTTTAGATATGTAAAGAAAATAAGTTGACAATAAATTTTTAAGTTTTTATAAAATATGAAATCCATGATCTTTAAAAATTATATTTATAAAATGTAAAATGAATGTACGATAAGTTGATTAAAAATAAAGACCCTGCTAAAACTATATAAGTTATTGTTTTATCGTTTCAGCAGAAGAACTATACAGAAACGTGTTATGCGTAGTGCATGAAATTTATTCTTCGTGTCGCTTGCAGAAAAGGACGAATTTTCCAAAAAGCGAAAAAGTGGTTTGCATAGTTACCTGAAGTAAAAATGATAAACTAAATAGTGACTTTTTCTGTCAAGGATGGTAATACTTCCCAGTTTGATGGAAGGTGAATGAGATTAAATCAGGACACACTGTATTTAAACTCAAAAACATCTGCGAAAGCAGCTCGAAATCTAAACTGCCGTAAGTAAGGCAAAAAATATACCGAACGTAGACATTCGATAACGTTTAATTCCGGACTATCAACTTTACGTAGCCGCGAATTCAGCAAATTAAGCCAACGTGTCACCTTGAAACTTCAGGTATCAGAAATCACATACAAATTTCAATATAATAAAACAAAAAAAATATATATGTGATGACATAGACACATAAAACAAAATATATATATTTTTTTTTTTTTTTTTGATAAACCTCCAATTCTCCTCAAACGGCACTTAAGTGTGCCCTTAAAAAGAACAAATTTTCTTTACAAACTGTATAAAGCTAGCAAAAGGCAAGTTCAAATATGTTCATTCAAGTCTTTCAAGAGCTATGTCGCACACAGGAAATGCAGACGGTATACGAGGCTCGCTAGATCAACAAGCGGACATGACGTAGTGTTCGTTGAAAGACTTATAAGTTTCACGGACCCTAACAAGCTACAGTATCAGCACTGATAAAAGAATCCTTGCCAGATTCTTCGTGCAAAATTGTTTATATGGTAATTTACCAGACCCTACACACTAAAGGAAAACTCTACGAAGCGAGAAAAACCAAAATTTTAAGACAATGTTGGCCCAATATACAGCGGAAGATGTTCATCACTGGGACGCCAAACTGCATAATTAAGCCGTGCCATAAAGGCTCCTGATTTTGACACCACAGGCTCAGCAGACTTTTTAAACTTTGGAAGAGAACGAAGCTTTATATGACGAAGAAGACAGGAATACCGTGACGGGATTTGGGACTATAGTGGAGAAGCGGGCAAGACTAAACGAAATTCTCATAATTGCGTGTGACCATATGTGTCAAAACAGGCTAGTGCAAACAAGCTATTGCAACCAGAGACGACGAGAATGAGCCTCACAAATTGGTCAGAAATTTCGCATCGAGACTCCCCGTTTGTTTAAGGTAAGCAAAAATTTCGCAGCTAAGTAGGCTCCAAAATTTGACGGCCCCTATGCCGTAACGAATTATAAGACTTCGGTTATGCTCGGACTTCAAAATCTTGAAACCAAAATTAAATGGACGGTCCAAGTGAGCAGAGCGAAAACCTTCTCCGAGCACGAAGACCTACTCAACATAATATCAAACTAAAACACATAGCCCAAAAAAAAAAAAAAAATGTATGACCATGGAAGGTCTATTTCTATAGAAGGTAACAACAGCTACAATGTGCCACTACCACTATTAGCGTACAAAAGTCGTCTATGCACCGTTGTATTAACAGAAAAAAGGTTCCAACTGTTATAGGCAATTGTTAAAGGGCGCTTCATTTAAATTTTCTGGAAAGTGGCTATATTTCAAGCTATCCCAGCTTTTAAGGGAACAGATCCTCAACCTGTTTGCTCAGCTAAAGGAGAAATGTCACCAATGTCCAACTATCTTGACGACCCCAAATGAAATTAATTTATTAGAACAAAAATTACTCATACTACCAATGAACGGTAGTAACTATTGAATACTGATCATCGTAATTAACCCGAAATCAGGGCAACAGGTGATCAGCCACCTCTCGGTAACTCTAAGGAGACTTTGGTGGATACTCGCGTGGCTAACAGACTCTGAGTTAGAAAGAACCAGCATGAGCACCATTATGGCGTGGAGCTCGAGTACAGCCACCACAGCTTACCAGCGGCAACGTTAAACGTCCGTCTTCAAGGCAATGGAGCCAATTGTGAGCTACCTACTTTACAAAATACTTTGAGGAAATTCGTTCTAAGTCACAGACTTCTGGAGGAAGGGTTAAATAGATTTCGATTCTCAAGAGTCAAGGTTCGTAATGCTTGGGAAAATGAAGGGGATAAGACTAATGGGGATATGCTCGAGGAAATTAAAGCACTGAGTTGTTGGAATTGCTTAAAGAATGGTCATGGTTTAGGAGACTGCCTAGCAGGTAATCGTATATTCTGTTATGGTTGTCAAACCTCGAATATCTTAAAATCAAATTGCGCTAAATATAGTAACTCTCCACAAAACTTGACGTCTCTCTGGATCGTCACAGTCTACCAAATTCCAAAGACAAAGAATTTTAATAAGACATGATTCAGTCAAAACTATTCGCACAGAGAACTCGAAAATTTAAACTAATTTTCAGTTAGAGATAATTCCACAGTACATCGTGTTTCATAGTGCATCCGAGAACTTTCCTATGAGAATTTTCAAACCTTTCCGTGTCAATTTACTTCAATATAATAAAATTAAATGCGGAATTTTGAATAGAACCTTGTCTGTTACTTCGATTTATAAAGACCTAAACAGTCCAGTTTAGGAGTTTGCGATTGGTACCGTCTTTTTCTTTGCAATTTCGCATCCTTGACCGCTGACTATCACAAAAAGAACAGTTTCGAGGATGCAAAAATGTGTTTGGAAAACCTGAAAGAGCAAATATGTTGTGCGCTGTTGTTACCTAATCCAGATTTCAGTCGTCCGTTTTCTATATAATGTGGTGCTAGGCAGTTCGGGTTTGGCGCTGTATTAGACTAAAAAAACATACGTGAAGAAGAGATTCCTGTTACTTACATGTCTCAAAAATTTATTAATGCTCAAAGTAACTATTCCTGAACAAGAATGTTTAGCAGACTTTTTGACTATTAAGAATTTTCGAGTCTATGTAGAAGGACATAAATTTAAAGTTATTAGGGAGCACGCAAGTGGTTAATGTCCCAAAGAAATCTTTAGGGCAATCGGGCCGATGATCATCGGTATTGCGAAGTTCTAACTTTTTAGAAGACTCGACTAACTCCATCGAAATTGATTTGATTTCGAATGCTCAGTTTGGGACGGTTTTGTTTATAAATAAACTGAATACGCTACGGAAGGTGCAATTGAAAAATAAAATTCGTGGGTTCCATCAGTTCTTACAGCTGATTTAACCAAATGCGCTCACGAGCATCCGTTGAGTGCGCATGGAGGCATAGTCGAAACCATTGATCGCTTAAAAGTGTGTTTACCATAGGCCAAAAATGATGAAGGAAATTTAAGAGTTTATTTCCATCTGTGATGTCCATAAGCAGACGAACGCACCCGCAACAACTTCTTATGCCATCTACCAGATTTTATCTTGGTTTATTAGGTTTATATCCTAGATCATCTTCTGCTCATATCGGTATTATTATTGTTCTCAATAATT
>NW_023998520.1:978481-999984 GCF_014805625.2 Glossina fuscipes
ATAACGGTCAACTTGTCAAAATGTCTGTGGGTACGTACCTAGACGGCTATGACACCAAACTGAACGAGTCTGTGCGATGCGCCGCTCTTTTATAACCACAGTCTCGCTTGCTTGTCCTGTTGCCAACATGTTTTGTGTGTTTACATATGCTTATGAGTATACTTAGCTTAGGTTGGCTGCAGTCGCAACCTCAGTTACGACTTGCATGATCCTGCTTATACATAACTTGATATCACTTACGTCTAGCTTATTATTACGTTTGTTCAAATTTCGACGCAACAGGCACCCAGGTACCAAATCGCGTGATTCAATCACCGTTAGGTATGTGAGTGCTTGTGCCTTCCTCTACCACTGTGTTTGCATATGCTTGTTTGTTTTTTTTTGTGTGTTTCTACATGTTTTTTTTTTTTTTGTTTTGCTCTGTGAGCTGGAGGTAGAAAATCTTCGAAAGATACTGCTGGGTCTTAGTAGCAGCATGCACGATTCGCCATCCCTGGCGCATACGTACTAAAAACTACCCCCCACACACACTTCGTCTACCACTCTCCCCCGCGGGACCACCGTTAGGTATTACTTCGCGGGGGCTGGTTGTCGCTAGCACGCTCCTGATGGTGGGACCTCAGTGGAATGCACTATCGGCTTCCACTCCCTCTGCTCTCCACCCGTTGTCTCTCCAATCGTCGCAACTCCACGAGCGTATTGCTGGCGAATGCGTCTACGGCGTTCCAGGCTGCTGCACTGCCAACCATTGCGCTTGTTATCTCGTTAGGTGGCAATTGAGGCCGCCCATTCTCGAACCTGCTGCAGTTGGACATTACGTGTTCTGCGTCCTCCTCTATATCCTCGCATACCGGGCAGTTAGGCGAACTGTCGTGCCCGAATCTGTGTAGGTATTCCCGGAAACAGCCATGGCCAGTCAGAAGCTGGGTTAAGTAATAGTTTACTTCTCCATGCCGTCTGTCGACCCAACGTGTTATGTTAGGGATAAGAACGAACGTCCACCTACCTTTGGTCGTTCTTTCCCACCTCGATTGCCAAATCCTTAGCGAGACCATCCGTTCCTCGCCTCTTATAGCTAGCGAGGAGAGATCGTTGCCGCGACGCCGTTGGTAGATGCGGCTCATCTCATCGGCCAGAATGTCAATTGGCAGAGTGCCAGCTAGCACTAGCGCTGCCTCTTCCGACACGGTACGGAATGCGCAAATCTGCCTCAGGGCGCTAAGGCGATATATTGCCGCCATCTTTCGGTACACTGCCTTCACCTTCAGTGCACTGGCCCAAACTGGGCTTCCGTACATTATGACTGAGGTTATCACCTTGGCTATAACCCTTCGGGTGGTGAATTTCGGGCCTCCAATATTTGGCATGATCCTTGCTAGTGACGCCTGGATGCCGGCAGCTTTCTCAGCAGCGTATTCAACATGCTGCTTAAACTTGAGTCGATGGTCAAGCATAACTCCAAGGTATTTCAGGGCAGGAGATGACCGCATCGTATGCTGCCCGACTCGTATACAGCATGTTTCCACGCTCTTTCTGCTGCTTATTAGGACTGCTTCCGTTTTCTGCTCTGCTAGTTCCAGCCCCAAATCTTCTAGCCACAACTTCACTTTCACGATAGCCTCGTTAGCTCTCGCTTCTACCTGCGCGACGTGTTTTGCGGTCACTACGACTGCTATATCATCGGCAAAGCCGACGATCGTTGCCCCGGTAGGAAGTTTAAGCTCAAAGACGCCGTTGTACATTATATTCCACAGGAGAGGACCAAGGACTGACCCCTGTGGAACACCCGCCGATATTTTATGCGATTGCTTTCCATCATCGCTGTCGTACACTAACGTGCGGTTCGAAAGGTAACTTGTCACTATCTCAAGTATATACCTTGGAACCCGTATCCTTATGAGGGTTTTGCGGATGAGCCCCCAGTCCGCCGAGTTGAAAGCGTTTTTAACGTCTAGCGTAACGACGGCGCAGTACTTTTTGTCACCGCCCCTCCATCGGTCACCGGCTATGGCGTCTGAGGCAAGCGCCACGACGTGGCTTATGGCATCTATTGTAGACCGCGCTCTACGGAATCCGTACTGGTTATCCGATAGAGCACGTCTTTCTTCAACCACAGCTAGCAGGCGTTCATATACGACCCTTTCCAATACCTTGCCCATTGTGTCCAACAGGCAGATGGGTCGGTATGACGATGGCTCGTTCAGTGGATTATTGGCCTTCGGAATAAGGACCAGCCTTTGGATCTTCCATACGTCCGGGAACGTCCTTTCTTCCAGGCACCTTTGCAGCAACATCATGAAGACGTCTGGCCTCCTACGTATCGCTGCCTTTAAGGCCTTGTTTGGGACTCCATCTGGTCCAGGGGTTTTTTGTCCCCAATCCGCTTGCAGGCGCTTAAAAGCTCGTCGGCAGAAATTGCTGGTATGGCTTCCTCTTCCCTGCCGAGGAGGTTTACCAACACATACGGCGGCCTCTGCGGGAAAAGTGCCGCAACTATTCTTCGGAGCGCGAGCGGACACGTGATTTGCGGTGCCTTCTGTCCTTTGACCTTCTTCAAAGCCACTTTATATGCCGTTCCCCATTGGTTAATATCGGCATCCTGGCATATTTCCTCAAAACTTCTCCTTTTGCTGGCCCTTATGGCTTTCTTTAAGTCACTGCGCAAGTCTCTGTAGAGTAGGAGCAATTCATTGAAGTTTTCCCTACCTCTCGAGCGCTGCACTTTTCTTCTGGCTTTCAAGCAGTTCGCTCTTAGAGACGCTATCTCTTCGGTCCACCAATGGCATGGAGACCCTCTTCTCCGTGTATTTCGTCTTCGGGGCATGGCGGCGTCGCATGCTTGTATCAGCAACTTTGCTACGTTTTGCCGGAGTTCACCAGCTGTACCGTCTCCACCCACGTAGGAGTCCATAATGGTGTTAAAGACATCCTCGTCAAAAAGTGCATCTCTCCACCTCGGCCCGATAGTTTTATTCCACCTATTACCTCTGTCCTCTCTGGATGCTATGTCGAGGAAGATGGCCTGGTGATCGCTATTTGTGTACTCCTCGCTCAGCGACAACTTGCATCTGGCCACTAGACTGTCGCTAACAAAGGTGAGGTCTACTTTCGAGCCCCTTCCTGCCTTACGAAACGTATCTCGCTGCCCATCGTTCAGAAGAGATACTTTCAGCATGGCGAAAGCCTCCAGCAAGCTGTGTTTCTACATGTGTGATCGTGTCTTTGTACATTTTGTGTAATATTGTGTTTGTGTTTGTGCTCTTTGCGCGTACGGGTATTGGTGTTCATTGCTATGTGTGACTCTAATGTTTATTTGTTTTGTCTGATCGTATATTCATTGTAGAGCATAGGGGTTTCTACCTGATTATATACCCTAACGGGGTTTATGCAGTAATGCGTAATATGAAAGTGTTTCTATCGTTCGCTTATACAGTTTTTAAGGCAGACAGATATCTGTATGTTACTATAACCTAACAGTACTATAAAATGCTATGTGTGATTCTTCGGTATGTGAGTTTGCAGGAGCGAGTGTGCTTGTGTATTGCGAAGCGCAAGGGTTTCTATAAGCTTAAACAACCCAACGGGATTTATGCCGTAATGCGTAATATGTACGCGTTTCTACAGTGCGCTTATACAATTTTAAGGCATACAGATTTCTTCTTGTATATGTTGTACTTATTTCATATGGTTTTATACCTGTGTTCGACTTGGGTTTGAGTTATATGACTCACAAGTTCTATGGCTTTGGGTTGTATCGGACAGCTCTTATTCATACCTATTCTGCGCTTTGGCGGTTGTGTAAATATTACCTATGGTTTTGTGCCTAAGTTCGTTTGTGTTGTATGATTTTACATGTTCTATGTCTACGAGCCATTTCATGCAAGTTTCATTCTCTTTACCCTTCGTTTGGTGCTGGAGTGTGTGTTCCTATGGATTAACTAGCGTAGGCCTGTGCAATATGTATCTATACATTTTCTCTTTATCCAAGTATGAGCATATTTAATGTGTGTTTGGGATCATTTTAATTTTACAAGAATAGGTGTGTGTTTTTATGATTTTAAGTTAGTGTGTGTTTTGGGATTTTAATTTTAGAAGAATAGGTGTGTGTTTTTATGATTTTAACTTTACAAGTATAATTTATGATTTTGCATTTGAAGTTGGAGGGGGCTGCTCGTGTACTGTTCACAGAACGACATGCGTGGGCAGATCGGACTTGCTGACTGCGGGGTGCGGGAGGACTTTTGAGCGGATTGACTTGTATTTCGTAAGGAAGCAAAAACACTTCCTTACAATTATAATATCAAGATATATTCATTTAAAAATTTTTAATCGAAAAATTCGTTCGCTTAACTGGCGGCCGAGCGGGCATCGTCCAAAAGAAATTTTTGTGAAAAAAAGGAAGGTGGATCCTTCATCTGTCGCCATAACTTAAGAGAGTCAAGTTAAACTTGAATTAAAGTTAAAACAAACAAATAAAAATAATAACCAAAACTATTTTTGTTCCGCTCAACGTCAAATGTGCGACAGAAATCCTCTACGTGTAATAAATATAATAATAAAAAAATTATTTAAGTAATTTAAGATTAGGTCAGCAGTTTAATTTATAATTGGAAGGTAAGTGCAAGCCAAATTTTTTATTAGCAGAACATAATTTGTGTGATACCCCCCTCAGTAAAATTGAACGTTTATCGATTTGCTTTTATAAAAATCCGAAAAGCTGTAATTGCTAAATATGGGGGCAATTCAAAAAAGCCCGCTAAGGTTGAGTGGGGCATTGAATGCATCTATTGCCCAAATGAAGGTTTTGGAATGAAAAATTAATTTGCTTCAAAGTAGAGCTAGTACTTTTTTCCTCCTTCTCTAACTCCTAGAACGGAGAACGAATTAAGAGAGCTGACGTCCTTACTGCCATGGGTGTATAGTGTTGAGGCAATCCTTAAAGATTTTGATATCGTCCGAAATAGACTAATACATCGAGGTACTATCTAAAGCATACAGCAGAAAATAAGGAGTAGTGCGAACGCTGCCATAGTATGATACAATATTTTAGAAAATGATTGGGCAAGTAAAATGAAATGCAGGTCCCTCCACTACGCGGACAAAAGGAATATTCGAAAATCGGTATAATAACTGAATCGCTTGTCCCAAATACCCTGGAAGGTTGACGAATATTATGGCTGTATTAACCACCAGTTCTCCACTACCATAAGCAAAATTAAAACACAAAATTATTCAAAACACAAAATTATTTAAATAACAATGGACGCATTGGTGGAAACCTCTACAAATAGACCTCTGGATAATTTTATTCTAGGACTTAACGGCGAGTTGTCTAGGTTTCTCATAAAGGTGATTGTCGTTTCCATAAATGCAATGTCTCGGGTATTGCTACAAAGCCATATATCGCGAATAAGGTGATTCCCCATTATAAACAATGGAAGTATCCCGTTAGGTTACAAGGAGCACCATCGAAGCCTCTGACCCCAAAGTCACCTCAAAAATGGAAGTGGACCAATTAATAAGATCGCAATGTATATATTAAAGGCCAAAAGGTATGGGAAACAAGAAAATGTAGGTAATCCTTTGAAGAGCAGAAGAGAGATTATTGCATGCGATTCGAGAAAGGGGGCGCTAATAAAAGTTCTTCTTGACACGCGGGCTAACAAACACGTCATAGGGACTCGCGTGCTTAATAGCGCCAAACCTAAAACCTTTCAGTATAAAAATAGCAGCGGGACACTTGCTTATCAGTGAGAAAGTGACGGGTAAATTCTTTGTAACTGACGGAGTAGACTTATTAGTAACCTTTTGCGTGTTGCCTAAATTCAAAACTTTTGGTGGAATTATTTGCAGTGACATCCTTAAGAAGTTAGAAGCCGTAATACACAGTGTAGTGCGATCGCATACCGCCATATGTATCCACTTTGAAGTGCGATAGAATTATGCTGAATTTGCATAGTTCTGCTGCCAAAAAAAAAGAAAAACAAAAATGTTGTCGCATTTCAACTGGCTGAGTATTGCATTACGAAATACGTCCCAATTAATTAGTGATCACGATAGCATAATGTCACCTGGTAGAATTAAGTATAAATAGTGCAAATTTGAATAAAGAATTTTAATTGTTATCTTACAAGCGATTTAAAAGCGTTTAACTCGCTAAACTAAAATACAACGCGTTCAATCCGCCCAAGCTTGAATCTTAGGGACCGTCTCTTGTCGAGACTTATTGGCATCTTATGAGACGGAAAGACATGGCGCTTATGAAGCCGGGCAGAATAGGTAATCAAACATAACACGATTTACACCTCATCCCTTACACCATTACAACAGAAAAAATAATACTCACAGGCGTATTATTCCACTAAAAAAAGTTTTTTGGAGATGTTTGTTGAAATATGTCCAAGGACGCAAACTTTAAAATAAAGGCCCTTTTAGGAAAGCTCATTTATTTGAATGCGGTAACAATTTGTTATATCTACCCCCTTCCAGACATTAATTCCGTTATTCAGGCTTTGTTTTAGGCAAAATAGTTCACAACTCTTCACCCAACATTAGCACTCCGCCAAATATTTTTGACCACAAAGGACAAAGAAATGCACCATCAATCTTTCAGAAAATGACGGATGGAGTTTTAAAAGAATTTATCGTCAAAACTTGTTACGTTTATATCGTCGATATAATTGTTTTCGGTAGCGATATTGATGACCGTCTTGATAATCTAAAAGAGGTGTTCTCAAGGTTACTCAAATCGAATCTTTTACTAGGGGGCGGGATTGGACCAATACTGGTAAAGTCGAAGCAATATAGAAACTGACAGCTCCGAATTGCAAGAACCGAAAAGCTCTTTGGCATGACATCTTACCACAAGAAGCTTATAAGCGGTTATGCAAAACTTTCGAAACACTTAATTTATCTCACTGGGGGAGATAACGATCAAGCTAGGGCGAGCATGTCTATTAAAGTTTCGATAACTCTTACCGAAGAAGCTTCGCAGGCTTTGAATGATCTTAAAACCTTGATAATCTCATTGGAGGTATTATCGTTTCCTGACTTCGAACAGACGTTTAAATTGACAACCGACGCTTGCAACTAGGTAATAGGAGCATTGCTGTCCCAGGATAGTTCGGAGACTGATAGATTTATCGCGTGTATCCCACGAAGCTGGGTTAGCCATCGTCTGGGGACGAGATGACTTGTTAATTTTTGCAAGTAAGTAACCACTAACATTTGCACTGGGTAACCAAAATCATAATACCACCTTAAAATGATGGGAAATTTTAGAATTGAAGGACATAATTATGAGTTCATATCTAAGCTAGGAAAATCGAACGTAATGGCTCTTTCATCATTGCGATCGAATTTAGATCACATCGATGCCTTAATAAATGAAGACAGGATCACAGTATTAAAAACTGGATTAGGAACCGCAACAGCTAACGAAGTAGTAGAGACCGCAGTATTTAGTCTGGTGCGAAGCGTGTCCGTGGAAGTGAAGAACCTTGGACTAGCTAACTAAGGCAATCTTGTGGATGATGGATATAACAACTCCTACCACTCGATAATAAAAAAGAAAAAATGAGACATCTTCTTTAATAGATCCGGACAGTTTAATTATCAAGCGACTTTCGAGATCACGTCAATGAGGACATTCGTGGTCTTATCGAATCCAAATTATTGCCAATGGCTCTCTAAACAAGAATAGTCCCTGCAGAATTAAACGTAGAACGAGATGATATGGGATGGAATAAACCAAACATAAAGCACTGTGTGGGAAACATAAAATGTCCATTGTTCTTCTAATGAAAACATATAAGTTGTAAACATATACTTAACGTCATAGAACTTCTGTACTGTGTGCGCTAGTCGCGGTGATAGGTCCACGATGATAGGTCGCAGTGTATCATTAGACATATCGAATAGACTCAAGTTTTCCCCTGTGCATGCGGAGACGGTTAATGGTGTGATGGATGTGGCATTGCTTACTTGCCGCACGACGATGTTTACTCCCTTGAATGAGCGATCACCACCATTAAAACAAAGGTAGTGTTATTGTGATGGATGGCTTCGCTTGCAATTTATTTAATTAAGTGAAATTCTTGATGATTAATTTTTGTCATCGATTAAATATGCCGGTTGTTCACAATTCTCTCCCTTCTCATCATGATGTAAGGTTCCTCTACTTCTCTCCTTGACTATTTTCAGCTTCTGGTCAATCCCAATTAGTAGGTATCTCCCACCATTCGTCCATTCACGTGACTCTTAATACTTGCTTGGGTAACGTGGATACATCCTCGATATCTTACGACTATGAGAGAGGCGGTACTGGGGCACTGAGATCCAGAATTGCCGTATGTGAACCTATCAATACTTCGGATGTGGACGATCACATCAATATTTTGAATAGTAACTTGACTCTAATTCATTATATGAGATGCGGAGCTGCGAGCCGTGGTTTAATTGGAATGAAATTAAATTTCACCTTTCTTTGCGTAATTTACGTTTCTATGTCACAAGAATGATGATAATTGGAGGACCTATATTGTTAGTAAAGAAAGCAGAAGAAATGCGCTCTTGCTAACTTCCAGAGATTCGAACAATAAACAGTTGTGGCGTAAACTGCGCCAAGCTGTGGAGATTTAAGTGTGGGCGCTGCTGTGGTGGATGCCATCAATCATCATTTTGTCAATAATCAATTAAGCAATGCAAACAATTGGTCAACCTTAAATGACAACTATGGGTTGTTCTCTTTTCGTGGGATATAACTGTTAGAACTTTTAGCAGTTTTGAGAAAATCAAGTGTAATGGGCCAGGGGTAGATAGTTTCCCCCTTATGTACTTGAAATTAATTCCGGCCTGCTTTGGTTCCTACTAAATCTAAGTTTCCCTCGGCCGGGAAATGTGCTCGTCTTATGCCTATCAGGGGAAGTGGCAAGTCACTTAGTCCCTTGACAATATTTCCCTACTCTCTGACTCTCAGCAATGTTTTAGAAAGGGTGTAGCACTATTACTTTGTTACTGATTATTACAGATTTATTGCGGCGTGCAACTCTTTGCATAAGCATATGTCTGTGTTATTCTCAGTGGATCTAACTAAATCCTTTGATAGGGTGTTGCATGTAGTGTTGACCCATAAACTCGTGTGGGGATTCGAAGTTGGGAAGTCAGCTGCTCCTCTAATAAAACCCTAACTCTCGGTTCGTTTACAATTTGTGTCCGAAGGTGCTGTTAAATCTGAGTCGTTAAAATTACGCATTGGTGTACCACAAATGTCAACTGAAAAATTCAGGGCAACACTTGCACTTATCGTCGAAACAGTAAAAATTTGATATTGCTACTAAGGATAGCCAATCGATTGTGATTATAAACAGCAAATTATCCTAAATAACAATGACTTCTTGCGGCTAATAAATTCTATATTTGCAAAAAAAAAAGAGAATGAAAGTTAAAATTAAAGAAATGCGAAGGGCAAGAAGAAGTTTGACGATCTACTCAGGAAAACAGACGATCGAATTGGAACAATAAAGGAGTGGCAAAAACCAAAAAATCAGACGTATCAGACTGGAATAAGATGCTCGAGAAACAACAAAGATTGATCGATGAAAATGAACAGCAATATGTTGTAGTTAAGAATTCTTTTGGGATGACAAATGAATTGGTAAAGAAAATGATCGACCTAATCAGTAGATTCAACAATAACATTCCCGTCTTAAAATCGGAAGAAATAATCGGAGATATATTGAATCAAATATTTGCAATAGAAGAGAATAACGAGGAAACTGTGTGATTGTGTCACGTTGCTAAACGTGGTATTCCAAATACTAACTTATTGAATACGGAGGAAATTCACCAGACTGTTTCTGAAGTTGAATCGCTCTCATATAACAACGAAATCGGAACTGTCAAGTACGGCAGCCAAACATTTTCGCACGGAACATCACTATTATATGAAGTGTCAACACCAAAGATAGATCCCAGTATATACAATAAAATATTCCTTAGAGAAGCTATACCGGGAAAAATCAGTCTGCAATACGATAAACCATAAACCAGTTCCCACTGTTTAATAACGCCACAATTTGTCCTTGGAAAAAATTAGAAAATATCTCGGAGAAAGTCTGTCTATTAAGATTGGAAAAAGGAAACTTGCGAATGAGAGTACAGCGACGCTACAAGCGCTTCCTCCTCTGTTGACGAATATATACCAAGAACTCCTAAGATTGGCACTAGCTTCCTGCAGGAACCCCACGAAGAAAATATGAAACACATTCGGAGCCTGACAATCCATGCCAATCTCTCTCTCATGTCTAGTGTAACAATCTTCTTGTGTATTTTTCTTTTAATATAACACCGTTTTCATGTATCGTATCCAGTAGACATTTATTCTCGATTGTGCTAGATTTTAACACTTGTGTTTTCAAAGAATTAAGTTGTTTGTTTTCGTGTAGGCTGTTACATTTATGACATGAAGACAGTACAACGGCAACTCCGTACAAGCGCTGTGGTCATATTTTTCTCTTTGTGCAAAAATATTTTATAACTTCTTCTTTATTGCTTTATACGTTTTTAAAAGTGTTCAATTTTATTAAAATATATTGAACCTTTTGTGCTAACATTGATCATCGCGGATACCGTACATGTTTCCTTTAAATCCAAAAAAAAAAAAAAATTGAAAGCATTTGACATTATCCTCAGTAGTTTGCAAACCTTTTCAAGTGAGTGGTTATTTCACAATTAAGCAAATAATAAACAACCATTAGGCATAATGGCCACGGGGCCGCCAGATGAAAACTCGAATAGATTTCATCTATTAGCTGACACATCCCCCCAAAGAAAAAAAATTCCGACTTTCCGGTGTTGCCAATTAGTGACATCACTCCTATCGACAAAAAATATATTGTTATTTCTTCAACCGATGCTAGAGTAACAATTTGCCAAATTAGCCCTTGTGCTATAAAAAAAGCCCTAGATAGCATTACAACGTACGTAGACTCTATCTCGACTCTACGCGATGGGAATTTACTGGTCCTCTCTGGGAATCCGCGCGCAACCGAAAAGCTCATAAAATCGAAATCTTTAGCTAATCTATGTGCTATTTCCGCTAAACTGCAGGAGAAACTTAACTCAGTTAGAGGTGTAATTTATGCCTTTTGCTTAAAGCATGTGCCGGAAGATGAAATTGTTCGCGAAATGAGCAATCAAGGAGTGACTGAAGTATATAAATTCACCAAACTGAATGATGAAAAGATGCACTAGTGCTGCATCTTGTGCTAACTGTGGTCTTCCTCCATATGCTGAAAGCTGCACCCGTAGTTTTTGCATAAATTGCAATGATCAACACTCAGCGTTAGACAAACAATGCCCACGTTTTGTACAGATGCGTGAAATACCAAAAAGCAAAACAGAAAATTGCTGTAGCATGGGCGAAGCTGGACGCACATGCCGGGAAAGAAACCCATCTGGGAATTGGAAAAAGTAATACCTACGCTGCTGTTGCCTCGCAAATCGAGCCTAGTAAGCCTTTAACTCCAACTCCTTCCAATGAAAAACGTGTTCCACCATTAACCAAAAATTATATTGCGAAACCAGTTACATCACCCGCCCAAGATAATATTAAAAAAACCAAAGCAACACCAAATATTGAAAAAATTAAAACTACAACATATAAGCTAAATTCTAATATACTAAATTCTCCAGAATCTCCAGCTCTCAACATTACTCAACAAATTACAGGTGGTAATGAATCCATTCTTTCATCCATTAATCAACCTTCAACTTCAAATTATTCCAAACCACCTAAGTACAGATTATTCATCTGGTAAGAATAAATCATTCACGAAAAATCGCTATAGCGACCTTCTCCACGGAGACGCTAACATGTCAACTTAACCTTCCTTCCACTCTGCTTCCATGTCATTACAATTAAATAAAGTTTTTAAAATTCTACAATGGAACATTAAGGGACTTATTAATAATTTTGATAAACTCCGTACACTCATAAGTGATTTTAATCCAACCTTTTTATCGCTTCAAGAAACCCATTGTAGAAGCTATTTTAATCCTACTCCACCCAAATCATATACTGGATACTGGCTATCAAAATCGTATATAATATTATATATATTTGTGTAGTAATAAACAATTCGAAAAAAGGATCTGTGTGCATGTATGATCTTACTTCAACGCAATCATAAGTGTTAAATTTAAAAAACTTCTTTACCGCCTTCTAGTTACAGAGACATTATACTTGAAAGGTTGACTAGTTGATTATCTAATATGAATATGCGGATTTATGCAATCAAACTGCATATGGTTAGCATTTAAAAGTGTTAGTTCAGTGATTTAACGCAAAATTCGCAAATATTTATTTTTTCTATAAGCTCAGCATTATCATGCAAAGATACTGAATGTAAACTATACGAAGATATTTGAATGGTCTCACCGACCCCTAAATCTTTATTCCTGTTGATAACACTTAATATTGAGAACAATTATATATTAAAATGTTTTTCAAACAATGCTACTTACAGATAGCGTGCTATGTTGTGATTACCTTGAATGTTCCGAGCAGATTGTGTATCGCGAGATATCAACAACTGTACTCACATTACTGATGTTTAGGTTCGTAGAAATAATAAACACTTGCATGTAAGAAAATTATAATCGGTTGTGGCGTAATTTTCTATACTTCACACCTTTATCTTAAAAAAAGCTCTGCGAACCCCAATATCAACTCCATAATGAAGCATGACGCACAGACGGCCAAGCGGATATATCCAAACCGATGCAGAGTTTTACGTGCTCAAGAAAATATATGCTCGAAGGTCTCGAAAGCGTATCGCGTTTACGTCTGCCGGTGTGAGTTGGTAGTTGTTGTTGCTGTTGCTGCTGACGATAGTGACACTCTCACTTGACTGAAACTTGACCAGTATTGACCGGTGTATTAATACCTGCGCAGTTGTCATTGTATGATATTGTTACACTAGTAATCCATCCACCATTAAGTTTAACAAGCTTTATGAGAATACATGGTAATAGACCAGAAATACCCGACTGGACCCGTTGGCCATGCAAATGAACATTAGCCAAACATATTGGAGAAATTTAGATTTTATTTCATCATTAAAAATTTAGTTTTTAGCTTGTATATCTACAGCGCTAATTGAAACTTGAGTCATTTTATATTTAATACCTTTCAGCTCAACGGCATTCATATTTATTTGCCTCTTTCGTGTGTGCACGTTGATTAATAGGTACTCAACGATGACATTTACCCACAGCGCTAAGGTTAAAAAATTAAAAAAGGGGTAATTTTCCAGATAGTTTAGCTAGTTTCCCTTCTTTTAACCATGAATATTCTACCATGTCCTGATCTACAGTGCAACCTTGATTACTTGATCATAGCATGATCTCAAATTTATACCGTCGGTAGTGTTAAATGCCTTTGATTTAAATGCTTATCACGACTTTGACGTACCAAAGTGTCTGAAATCACTAGGCGCGAAGGACTTACTAAAACCTGCAGGGAAGAAAAGATAAGTCTCGCTACAACTTTTTAGAACGTAAGTCTGTATATTGTGTATAAATAATATATTTATAACAACTGGTTGAGCCTTATGAACAGAAGCTAGCAGCAATGTTACCAAGCTGAAGCACAAAGTCCTGTAACATCCTGCAAGTCTTTGTTAAGCTCGTGAGCAGCATTTGAGACATAACCGTCCACGTCGTCAACATTAGAAGTACTTGAAACGTATTGGACATGAGAATGGTAATCGGGCGATACAACAACGTTAATGTGTCTGTGTACATAAACAACTCGCGCAACGTGAACAACTTCTTCAATAATCCTCCACAATAGAACATGTAAAGCGTTTTCGTTTAATTTTTACTCGTTCATTTGGGACCACTGACATTTAGTGTGATTTATTTTCGCAAAAACAACGATTATAATGCTGACAAGAATAGGATTCATTGTTTTGGTTTACTTCTTCATTAGACAATTCTTTGGGTTCGATAAAGAAACTAAAAATTTTTTGCAGGTGACGGTTTATTTTGATATACGGCGTTATACGTAGAGTGGTCGTAAATACTGTTATATCTAATCCAATCTTATTACTACTCATTCCTGGTTCAAAATATGCCAATGTACATGGAAAGTCTTCAGATAGACTGACAGACAAAGGTTTAAATGGGTCCAGAAAGTGATTCTGAATGAGAATAATTTCCTTTCGCTGGTGTCACTAAATAAACAAGAATAAAAAATGTTGACTATTTGGCTTTCACCTTTACCTACGAACTGATAAATAGCCATCTCCGCCATGTCTGTCATTGGAATTCGAAAGTCTATTTGTAAGTGGTCATCTATTTCATCTGCTCGCTTGGCAGCGAGATCATAAAAATTCCGAAGAATTCTCATAAAGTCTGTGGGAAAGTATTTTTTTATCAGACCCCTGAATAAAGTTTACTATAGTTTCGTATATCTTTAAAATCATTAGTATTTATAAAGTATTATTAATTTAAAGTAATAAACAAAAAGATTTTAAAGCAAACGTGCCCACTTAAAACGACAGCAACAGCATCATCCAGATCCGATTCTATAAATGCTAAAGCGTACAAGTTAACACTCACATGTACATCGGACACTTCAGCGAAAATATACGGATCTCTCAAGACATATTGGTAAGACGATGTATAGATCTGTCAAGCTCGACGCCGATTCCCATTCAAAGATCCCCTCGGCCGAAATGATTTTTTCAGAGAGATCTTGCCTGCTAATAAACAAAGGACAGTTAGACCCTTGCTTTCTAGATGTTGGCTTCCATCAAGCAATGGGATCTCTAGTAGTTGATACCAAAAATTGTATCGCATGCTCTAGAACGGTGGTAGAACTGTCTTCTACCTTTATCAAACATGTTGCTGTTAGACAATCCACTTTTCTGGCTAGGTCAGAAGGCATTAAAAAATTCTAGAAAATTTATGGCCGTTTTATTCAATCGTTCACAGATGGCTGCTTTCACGTTTAAGTAGAAGGTTGTCTTTTAAAAAATCCTCATCGCAGAAGTTTTGCCATTAATTAACGGGTAATAGTACTCCACTAGATCGCAGTTCCAATTGCGAAGATTAAAACGGCTTTGTGTTTTTCAGGCTTGCGGATGGAATCGTATTACTTGACCTTTATGAAACGCACTTTATGCACTTGAGAGTTTGGTCAAAATGCAGTTTGAATACTTTGTCAGTTTTTGAAGATGAATTAGAAATTAACTTTCAAAAGATTGCCCGTGAATTCGTAATATTTGTGAAAAAATGTCTATAATTGCGTGGATGTTGTTTGCTCCGTTCCGTTATAAGTTTTTCCGCCTTTATGTTTAGAAAAAAACTTCAATAAGGATTCCTGCCTTATCAATGCTGTTTGTTCCACTCTCTTTTTTTAGTGTTTTTTTTTTATTGAATTCTTATTGTGTTTACGCAGGATGTAATGGTATCGAATATGGAAAAAGTGGATCGTTGGTCTTATAATGGTTATCTTGTGCGGTTGTCAATTGTAAAATGGCAAGTGTGGCGTAAGATATCAAAATTATAATGTGACTTTTGCTTCATAGCAATGTAACTAAATGTAGAGATAGTAAGAACAAATTCGTCTTACGGGCCTGACTTTTATTGCCGACGGGGTTGTCGCTCTCTAGCAAGATGGAGATGAGCTTGCCCGATCGCAGGCGCGACGATCTTCCTTTTTGGTGTGTGGTGGAAATGATTTTTCATTTTTCAATTTTCATAATACAGCGTAAGCCGTAGGAAAACTATTTGCTTGTATGTCGTAAACAATTTAGCTTGTTTTACAGTATTTACAACTCAATTAAAACTATGCTAAATCATTATTTTCGTTTAAAAATGTAATACAATATGACGGTGCTGCATGTAACAAAATGGCAAAATGCGATTCATTGTTAAACAGGTCATAAAAGAAAGAAATTCGTTCAATTTTGCTACTTCTTCAAGTTGTAGTGCTACTCGTTGTTGTAGCAACTCTACTTCAGTCTTAAGATTCGCTTCTTTGATATCAAGTGACATACAATCCTCGGCTTATCCCTGAAATTTTACGCTTGCAACGCCTTCTGTAAATCCTGATAATCTGGCTCTTCACTAAAGGAGGAATGCTCTACACTTCCTGAAAGTTTACATATAATTTTTAGGTCCGCCTCTTTTGTCAAAATTTATACATTCTCGTAGTACTTTTCTTGTCTTCTTCAAATTTCTCTTCTCTTTTAATTTTAACCTCCTTTTAACATTCAGCATTTTTTTTGCCCTCCGTTTTGGCGCTTGCTTTCTGCTCTTCCTTGCCATGCCATATCTGAATTTTTCCGATGCCGGCGTGATAAAAGCATTGGAACTTCCACAGAATGTTTCCCGTGCGTCTTCATTGCAAATCCCATTATTTATTATATAAACCAAACATATATATATGTCCTATAATTAAAAAAAAGAAACTCGTACGGCAAAAACGGATTCATAAACTAAAGAATGTAAGGAAAAAATTGGTATGGGAAAGTCGTAGTAGAGGCGACAAACTGTTACGGCAACCTGTCTTCATGTCATGTAAAATATAAATTTAACCACATACATTATAACGTACACATATACCTATTGTTATAAAGTTCGCTTTTCTAAGATACAGTCCGTATCACTGGGCCGTGGCTATTTTGTTCAAGAGAAATACCCTTCAAAGTTCTTTTGTTTACAATTATATTCCTTAAATGTAGCATTATTCGCAATTTATTATTAGTAACACTTTCTACTGTTCAACCTAAATATTCGTTTTCTACTGACTCTCCCTTCCACAAGTATTCTATTTATATACTTTTTTAGAAGCATGATACTATACTTAAATTTATGGTTTTATTTTCAATCCCAGCATGCTTTACCTCTAATCGTTTTCATCGGACTACAGCTGCATGACGCACCGCGAATGTGCATTTGGTTTCTTTTCTCTTTAAGGAATTTATTATTTGGGATAATGACTTAGCTGGAATGAACTAGGTTTGGGATTTCCGTAACAATTTGTATGTATAGCTGCAAATTTTCAAAAATCTGTGTAAACTTATATTATGGCTACATATACACCTCTATCCCTAAATATCGAAATATCTTTAATAGCATGCATATATTCGCACGTCTTAAAGCATTTAATCATATAACGTAATAAATTGGTGAACTTGAAAAGAAGAGAATAATAATTAGGTCACAACAATTGAAACGCTACTAATACTAACCCTAGTGTATAAAATCTTAGTGGCACTCAAAACTACACCGCAAAACGCATAACGTAAAATCTTTGTTTTTGTATTAACTTATAGGCCGCAAAACTCTGAAAAATTTATATTTGACGATAAACTTTATTAAAAATTATAGGTGGAAGCCGGACAAAAAAGTGAGAGGGAATTTTGTCTGACGGCGAAGATAAAAGTGGGCGCGAATAAAAAGTATTCAAGTTTAATTTTTGGCCGTAGATGCGATGCAAAGAAGAAGAGAAGAAAGCACACGCAAGCACAAATCTTTTTCGTGCAATAATAAAAGAAGTTGTTACAAATAGTAGAATATCTAACAAGAAATCAGCCAAAAAACCACGCAACTATTACGAAATGTTCTAAGCCAAAGAAACCCACATCCGAAGAGTAACCAACAAGCACAAAACTACTCATAGCTTGAAGGTAAGCACTTACACCTTCTCATCAAGTTTGTATTATAAACTTCATATCATTTCAACCTCTGTGCTAACTATCGCAACGGGACTCAACAAAGTAGTAATGTACGCTACGATTCTGAATATGAAATACGGCAGATACTACCAGGTTTTGGGCCAATGGATGTAAGAATCCAACCAATCACTCAGAAATAACAAAGCTCAATTCACACAAAGGTTTAATATGCGAAAAAATTTTCGCACAATGGCCTCAGAGAGAAACTACCTCATACAATCATTAAATATAAATTAAAATGTTTAATAGATGCGGGAGCAACATAGTCTATTGTAAACATTGGAAAGAATAAAAGAAAAATTTCTTTGTGTGGCGAAAAACGCCCTATTGAACCAGAAACAACAGGAAATAAAAACACGTACATCTAGGAAAAGGAAAACCTTGTATAGAGAAAAACGCCTAACCCCTAAGCCTAGACGACAAGAAAAACAATTATAACAAAAAAAAGAAAAACCACCAAAGAAACATAGCTCTCCTGGAAATGTGTTTAACATCACCAACATGTACGATGAAAAAGGGGATGCAGCTATGGTCAAAACCCCGCAAAGTTCGTGTATCGAACGACACCTTTTAGCACGTCAAACCAATTACTGAGCAAGTCCGCACATCCCGTACGAACCTAGAAGAGAGATCAGGGATCTTAAAAGTAATAAAAAATTATTACGATTTATCCTATAAAAGAAATTTGATGTTTGTAAACGTAATCAAACATAAGATAAGAACGAAGGATCTTCTCACGTTTATTAAATCATACAGGTATACGTACATTCATTAAAAAGTACTTCAGGAACAGTTAAAAAAATGCTGAATAGCAGAATAATTCCATGCAGTAGCCCATCATACTTCGCTCTTATCTGGATCATCCTAAGAAAAGAGGACACAAGTGGGAAGAAAAAATGGAAACTTGTAATTGATTACAGAAAATTGAACGGGCTGACTCTTGACGACAGACATCCTATTTCTAATACCGACGAAATCCTTGATAAACTAGGAAGATCTAAATATTTGACTGCAGTTGATTAGTAGAAGGATTCGTTCAAATTGAAGCCGATGAAAACGACATCCACAAAACTTCTTCGCTACAAGAGCACGTAGAGGCAATAAAATTAGTATTGGAAAAATCAAATGAGGCAAATTTAAAAATACGATTAACCAGATCAGAATTCCTCAAAAAAGAGACCTAGGGCATATAATTACACAAGATGGAGTGAAACCAAACCTTTCCAAAATCGAATGTGTGCTCAAATTTCCTTTACCAAAGATCCTGAAGCAAACAAATCACGTTCTCGAACTAACGGGATATTATAAAAAATTAATTAAAGATAATTGATATCCCAATTTTGGGTTAACTTTTACTCTAACCACAGATAGCAGCAATTTCGCCTTAGGTGTACTTTCACAAAATAATCATTCGGTTTGTTACGCAAGCCGAACGAATAAGAAATTTACTGTAGCAAAATTGAACATGAATTATTAGCCATTGTTTGGCCGAAATACTTTCGCCCCTACTTATCTGGCAGAAAATTCATTATAGAAACAGACCCTTGATTTGGCTGTTCTCGGTAAAAGAAACTGATTTCAAACTCCTCCAATGGAGATTAAAATTATCGAAATCAATTATAGGACAGGTAGTAAAAGCAGCAAGGCCTACGCATTGCAACGATTGATTCCGAAAGAAGCGGAACTCAACCCAATTGAGAATAACCCAGAAATCCCAGAAAGTAAACTACAATTCTTCTTTTGAAAGCCAAGTAATCATACGAAAAGTTACCTCCGAATCAACGAGTACTCAAACAAAATCTCTACTTAAAAATACAAGAAAAACATTTCATTCTAAAGAAGTAGATCGAGCTTCAGTAATAACCACACTGAAAAATCACGTGAACCTAAAGAAAACCAATGCAGTCAGGTTCAATGAAAATTTTAACGAAATATTTAAAATCCTAAAATGTCCAATACTAATACGGCATGTGGAGGATGAACTCGAATTACCGATGTTAATCGAAAAGAAGCATATAAGTCAAAAACAACGAGGAATGCAAACAACATATCAAGAAATAAAATACCCAATCTACAACCCTAACCGAAACCATAGCCTACCAAACCAATGGTCCAAGTTGGATCGTATTCGGAGTTAAACAACTCCAAATAATCGGAACATGTGGAAATGTAAGCAAAATTATAGTAGACGATGAGTTAGGATTCAACGCAGTTTCTATGCAACAATTTTTATCCAACGAAAATCTAGAATTGCATTACGCATCAAATGCAAACGGCTGCATAATGCGATACATAAACACAACATGCCTTTCAGGCACGGCGAAAAAAATAATACAATGAGGAAAAATTATGAGAGTAGTAGGATTTTACAATAACACAAAACATACCACTACTAAGAGCGGACCCATAGATTTTGTATACAGAACAATCCATGGTAGTGAGTATAAAAGCATGCATGATCTTATTGTTTAAAAGAAAAAAACGGAATATCGAAAAGACAAACAAAATAGAAAAGATATTGAGTTAGAAGAAGGAAGAAAAGAATTATAGAAAATTCAGGAAAATAATAGCAAGAAAATGAGGTGACGCAAATAGAAAGCGTTCGAACATAAATATTACAAATAGTATGTTAGACCAACAAAGAAATATTAAGATAAAAGTAGTGCCGCAATAATAAAAACTAAGTAAACCACTTTTAATCTTTACTTAGAAAATATCATGGATTCTAATTATAACAGTCTTTAGACTCACGAAGTCGCAAATGTTCGAGGCACGAAGCTTAAAGAACTGTAACAGGTATATACCAATCAAAATCGGAGAGTTGAAAACGATCGAACGTTACAACAAAACTTTTCATGTCATATTATTATTATTATTATTATTATTATTATTAATATTATTATTTTAATTTCAGACTAATGAAATAAATTCTTAGACTAAAAAAAGACATTGAGCACTAGCAACACAGGCTATCGGCTCTAATTTAAACAAATGTACACTAGATAATGAGCTTAGTAGTATTAATAAACTAATATATAGAATTGATATTCGATTCTGAAGCTGATATTAGAATGTCCAAAGGGGTAGTCGTTCCAAATGCAATACTTCCAGCCAAGGAAAAGTTAAGGCAGTCGCAGAGAGTGCTTTATGGTGAGAGTTTGTCCAAAACTGCAGATTGGGGAGGAAGACTTCTTCAAGATTCATTGGTGAGTTGCAATTGTATGACCAAGGCGAATCCTCGAAAATGTTTGGACCTTGGTTTTCTCAACATTTGATGGATATAAAGGTGGAGTTAATTGAGGGTTAATGGAAGAGTAGTATTGATGATGGTATTGTAAATTTCCTTTCGCAATTTTCTCTTTAACTTTTCTTCCAATGTATCTTTGAAGATCCAACTTTTCCATGACATTATCCATAATTAGAGGAGCAGAAGCAGCATACCTTGCCGCTCCATCAGCGTGCTCGTATCCCAATAAATCGATGTGACTTGGTACCCATAACATTTGAATTTTTCCGTCGGGTGTAGTAATTATATTCCTTAATTTGTTGATGGTGCTCCATCTCGAAGTCGATGGATTCCGAATAGCTTGTAATACAGACAAACTGTCAGTAACAATGACGGTTTCGAGTTTGTTTTTATGGGAGAGTTTCGCAGGATAGCTCTAGCTTCGTTTGTGAAAGTTGAAGTACTTTCGTGAAATATGTCATTGAGAAGAACATGTCCTGAAGCATCTACCACGGTATAAGCAAGTG
>NW_023998520.1:1004984-1047414 GCF_014805625.2 Glossina fuscipes
TTTTTTTTTTGCTCTTTTGCCCTTTTATCTTTATCTTTATGATTCTATACATATATTTCTTCGACCATCGACCTATGTCTCTCTTTCTTCTTCTTTACCATTATATTCATCAATCTTTAATATCAGCGATTTTTCGTCATGAATGTTAAGTTCTATTTCATACAGCAAGCTGCGCTTTTCAATGTTAGTAAAACTGTACAACTGGCTGACTGCGGTAAAGTGATTCGATTATATTTAGGTTCCAAACTCCGGAGCCAGGTGGCGTCCGACCAACAATGGCAACTAAGCAGCCAGCCAACATGAAATATAGGTCTGTGCTAACGACTGACAGAAAGGAAAGAAAGACTATTCCCAGCACGACTGGCGATGGGCCCTCAAAATCCTCTCGTACTGCAGCCGATAAACCTCAAACAAAACGAAGTTCGTTTAATACAATTTCGTCATTATTTTGTTAACATTAGATATACGGCACCCGTCAATTTGAAGGATTTTGTGATTTCGAGGTCTAAAATTCTGCTTAAGGAATCACATATCCTCAGATGTTATATAATGATTTTCAATATTTTAAAGTAACCAATATATATGCCATTTCTTTTTTTCTTGGACTCACCCACTTTACTATTTCTAGATTTGGTATACTTATACTTACTGAAACCCACCAATTTTGCGGCTAATTCTGTGACCAAGTGATAATATCAAAAAGAACTCAATGAACGTAGAACCGTATATAAATACTAACTCGTCTATGTGATCGTTCATTTTGGACGTATTATTGAACAAACCAGAACTATTTTTGAACCGAAATCGTTCATTTTGGATGTATTATTGAACAAACCAGGACTATTTTTGAACCGCAGGGGGTTTTGGCGAATACTTGGATAACAGTCTCTTAAAAATATATTCATGGTATCAGAAGTTATACAAGTAAATGTGAAAAAATTGTCGGTGCGACAGAAAACAAAAATTGTGTCGCACTTCAACTGGCAATTAGTGATTACGTTAGCATAATGAATGAATTAAGTATAAACAGTGCCAATTTAAATAAAGAAGTTCAATTGTTTTACACAATTCAAACATAAGCGTTTAATTCGCTATTAAAATATAAGGCGTTCATTCCGCCTAAAGCTTGAATTTTAAGCGCCGAGACTTATTGGCATTTTAAGAGACGGACAGACTTGACGCTTATGAAGCCGAGCAGAGTAGGAAAACAATCTGCACCTCCTCCTACCAAAAGTACCCTTACCTGGGAAGGATTCATAGGGAATCCTCCCAATTAAATGAAACGCAACGCAACATCTATTACTACATCACTCTATTGCTTAAACTCCCACCATTTACGATTTGTAACTGTGACGATTCACAAAACTTATCCCCCACATTGAAGGGTTTCAGTAAAAATAAGTATACACAAAATGTCCCTTAGTCCTGCGTTAATAATTTCTGTTATACTATCAATTATGGGATATATTAAGTATCAAATGAAAATAATTTCCGTGTATGGCGCATGTGTGTAATGTTTTCCTGTGGTATTGATTGTTTGTTAATTACGTCTTTCTGTATATATATTGTTTGAACATCTCATAGCGCAATTAAATGTTGTGCATGTGTGCACAGCTTACCGAAGACTTTTTTATTCAAAGGCAGAGTAGTTGCGGTTACAGAAAAAAGAAAAGTTGATAGGAATCTAATACTTTTTTGACGTTTGCTGAAATATTTTTCAAGGGCGTTTACAACTGAGATGTTTTTGTGTTCGTTATTTTTCTGTAATTTATTGATACGGTTTCCTTCTATTTGACGCAACGTGCAGTTGCTTTGCATGATCAAGAATATTTAAACTGCATTGCATTTTCTCTCGTGCCATTATATATATGCTTTTCACAGTCTTCACAGTGCCATCTTAATAAGAATTTTAGCTAAGGATTTAGTTTTTACTTTGTGTTTTTTAGGCAACTAGCGTTCCACAAGGTTCCACAAATTTAACATAGTCTTTTTCTAAGCGCGTTTAAGTATTTTTAATAAATTGCTGAAGGTCATGACACGGACACTCCTTTTCATTCAGAATATTTTCTATGGTAATTTTAGTTATATATCACAAAATTTATCAAGGAATCCGCGTAGCATATCGACTGATTTCTAATTTCTAAATATTCTGCCGTAAAATTGCACCACAACCGATAATTTTCTTACTTAAGCACTTGGGCAATTCAGATTATAGCCTTAAAAATTGTTTTACTGGAATTTGGACATCGCAGTAATGGGCGGCTGAACTAAAGCGCTGTCTTGATGAAATAACACCTTCGTTTTCCACCAATTCGACCTTTTTTTGGTTTAATTATTTAAAAAAATCCAAAGAGTCACACAGCATTCCCCTTGATTGGTTTTACTCTTTCAAGGTAGTTAATGAAAACTACTCGAAGCGAGTTTCAAACAAGTTTGTTACTGTGAAACATAGGGATAGTTCGACATTTACCACCAAAAAGCGAACACTAAACGTCATTGCGCTTTTATCCTTCAAATTTGACCTTTGCAATATCTTATGGTCCTCCGTATGTCAAATCGAGCCTTTTAGGAACCAACCTCACAACAGGATAGCGACGATTAAGAAAAAAGTTCATCAATAAGCAAAATGAGATAAACGATCATATTCACCTATCCGAAGAAAGGCAAAATCAAGAACACTGCAATAGAGCCAAATCGTTAAACGAACTTAATCAATTAGTAAAAATCATTTCACGACATCAGTTTGTTTCTTTTGAAAAAAATCATAAAATGGATTAACAATCGGAAAAAATAAAACTTTTTAGCACAAGCTATTAGCAGAATAAAGATAGAAACGCAAAAAAGAATCCAGCAGTAAAGTAAAACATCTGAATGCGCACTCTTGAACTAAGGCAACGTCAACTGAAGAAAAGAGCGGAGAAACATTTGTAATTTCAGAGAAAACCCGGAATAGCTTGAAACTAAATTAATGCCAAAATGAAATTAAGATTAAACACAAGTACAAAAAGCACCTGTTGTTTGTCGGTTCAATATTTTTCACTCAAAGATGTGGGCGATGTTGGGTGCAATACTTTCGGTCTCTTCTATATAATTTTGCGTACTTTATTTATGTTAACTTTCGTGTATAAAAATGATTAAATACAGGTGTTTGGTGTTTTTACAACTGCTTCACTATACTAATATGGGTGTTTTTTGTTGAAATAATTAAAACTTTTAAAAAAAGCAATAATAAAACATAAAATTTGTGTTGTTGTGTTAATGAACAGCCATACCAACAGACTACCCAGCGGCAATTTACAATGTCTGCTTGAAGAAGGTTGTTGAACTTTCTCTTTGCTTGTTTTTATGTATAGCTATTTACAAACAAATCGTCTCTATGTTTGCATATAATTTATCATATTTCGATACAAAAGGTAGGCGGGTTCGTAAATTTTTGTTTAAAGATCACAAAGTATCTTTCTTCGGCGATGAAGGTGAGATACGAATATATATTTGCATAAACTGGAAAGTTAGCCTAATGTAATAGTAAACGTGATTACGCAAGAGTTAAGGCGCGCTTTAATTATTATTTTCAACATGGAATAGTTTATGCATTTAATGTTAAAATGCAACTTAAAGGAGTGTAAGTTGCCAAAAATCGCTGACAGTTACAACAAATTTCATAAGAGATCTGGAAGAAGAGGTTCTTCTTGGTAGAAATATTCTCGCCTCACTTGAATCTTGCACGCCAATCAATTATCATTCAGGTAACCTTCCGAAATTAAACCTTAACCAATTGTCTTGACCTCATCAAAACGTTATTGACGCATATTGTACCAACCAATCGTTGGTGTTCTTACTTTAAAAATGATTTTAAAAAAACTGAGTGTAAAACTGTATTGCAAGTTGAGCTCGTTAATGGACCATTGTAGGTGTGATAGACGCAGTCCTGCAGAAAATCAAAAATAAAAAAGTAAATCTCCTACAATATTTGACAAGGGTGATAGATTTTTCCGCTTCTGCCGAATATACTTGGAAATTTTTATTTTATGCAAAACACGCAGAGGTCTTCCTTTTGATTTGGCCTATTTTCAATACTAACCAGCAAGAATGTTCAATGTTTCTGCCCAATTTGCGAACAAGAACTGCATATAGTTAGACAGGCGAACGTGCAGACGAATAGACCGAAATGCTAACGTGAATTCCTAATTTAACACTGATCAAGAATATATATACTTTATGGAAATCTGAAGCCTCCTTCCGGGTATTTCCAACGTTTTTAAAAAATATCCCCGTCCTTGGGTGCGGCGTGACGCTTTTATTTACGTCTTTAATTTTACCAATTTTAGTTAATAGCTTGAACACGCAACTATGTTGATCAAGGACAAGACAAAGATGTTGATCAAAGGACAAGACAAAGTAAATTGAAAACTTCTCTGTTTCCAAGGGCAAGAAGAAGTTGATGTTCTCCTCATTGCTCATAGAGTACAACAGACGGAACGATAAAATTGTCCATCTATAAACTATGCTCTATCTTAGAGTACTAAACCGAAAAAATTGGCCACGCTCATACAATATTGTGAAACGTAAAAATTCCACTTTTTTGTTTCTTTCTTGTAATTTTTTTAATTTAAAGGTCGTCAATAGCCGAACGGTGACATAAAAATTTTTGTGCGATAATTTTTTACGACTTCTAGAAGTCTAGTATCAAGAGATGGCTAGGAGTATTGCATTTGGAACGATTAACCCTTTGAACATTCTACAATCAGCTTCAGAACAGAATATCAATTCTATACATTACTTCATTAATACTACTAGGCTCATTATCTAATGTACATTTTATTATTTTTTTTTTTTTAAATTAGAGCCGATAGCCTATGTTACTAGTGCTCAATGTCTTTTTTTTAGTCTAAGAATTCATTTCATTAGTCTAAAATTAAAATAATAATAATAATAATAATAGTATCAAGAGAAGTGTACATCGCTGAACTTTCCATTTTAAAGATCTCTTTAGACTACGAAACGCTGAGTTTAATCTTGACCACCAGCGAAAGTGGTGAAGTCAAGAAACATTGATGAGATGATGCTAAATCGACATGTGAAATATTGTCAGATTGACGCAACTTTAGGCGTTAGTTCCGCCAGCATTCATAAAATCAAGAAAAAACAATTGTGCAGAAACACATAACTATGGAAGTATGTAGAGTGCACCATTTTTCGGGGATATTTACTGATAAAGCCGCGGAGAATGATTAGCTGAGCAATCTCTTGTAAATTATCTTTGATGATCTTATATTGTAAAATCACGAAATCAATTTGGAAGTCAAATACAATTGCATTCTAGATGAAATAACGGAGACCACACTTATATATCCACAGTGACGCAACGTCGTTCATTTGTATATACAATAATCAATATGAAATACCTTTGAAATAAGTGGTGACTAATGAATGTGTTAAAAAATTATTAATCAAAATTTATAATCCACGTATTACAAAATTTTCTAAAATACCAGTTTTGCAAAATTTGTTGTCCTAAAAAGTAATTGATTAGGTAATTTTTTTTAAAAGAAAAGAAATTTAATTTAAATAAAATATGTCACGTCAAGAGAGAAATAATATTCGTCTCTAAACGGATTTTTCCATTACTTGTGAAACGAGGAATCAATTCAATATTTAAAAAAAATTACAACCCCATAATAATAATGACCAAAAAAATGAATTCATCAGATGTAAATTTAATCCCTTCGATTTTTTCATTCCTCTTCTTATTTATATTCAATGATATCTTAAACATGTAAGATTGCTATTTTATGGGTGATCGATTTCTCAATGTGGCTTAAAGACTCTATTTTTCGGGTGAAATAATAGCTTAAAAAATGTTTGAACTTTGTTAAACTTTTTACCAAACTTATGATTTTTGAGCTGTTTTATTTTTACGGATTTCAATTATCAACTTTGGCTGAAAAATAACATTTTGTAGGGAAAGACGTAGGTTTGTTTCGATTGATTAAATTTCACGTTTTGGAAAACAAGCTTCTATCTAAAATTATTTAACCGCTATGTATTTTGCTACCTATTAAGCGATATTTGAAGAATTTTTTTATGTTTTATCTTAGACAGAAAATTGAATATTACCGAAGATAAATGTACTATAAAAAGAAAAAAGTAATTAAGTATTTCGTCAATAAGCTTGTGAAAATAACGTTTAATTTGCGGCCTACGAATAGCATAGTCCTTTGAGGTTGTTAAATTCTTCCCAGCGGTTTTCAAACTCCGTATCTATCGTCTATCGAAACTCTATTAAAAGTTGTTGGAAAATTGTTTCTGATATTAAATTATGGGAACTAAAACCGTTTCGTTTATTAAAGTAATTTCTTATGCAGGGACTCTTTCTGTTTTGATTAAAAGATACTGTCTGCTAAATTCTTCTTCTTAAAAATGACGTGACTTCTTGGATGCCGCAAAATGTCAAACACTAATAACTTTCACAGCATTAGTGCTACAAACTATACGCAGCGAGGACGAAGGATATGCAGGCAATGCCAAATTCTTTAAAAGTATGAAACTTATTACCACACATTAATAAACCGTAATTTGTATTTACAGATCTTCACAAAATAGTTTTCATAAATTGTGATTTAAAAGACACTGCTACTTTTTAAATAACGAAACGTAGGATGTGAAATTAAAATTGAGGAACATTTCTAATGCTACCGAATGAAATCCCGGGTGTATATAAAGAAACCGATGCTAACTTTTTGCGGGAATTATGGCTAGCTAAGCAGAAAATAGTGAAAGGATGCCTAATAAATTATGTTAACGCATATCACGATGTCAAACAAACCTTAATAGTTTTTAAAACCGAATTTCAGAAAAAGTACTGGTAAATTTTTGATTATCAAAGAAAGCCTTGATGTCTCTTGATATATTAAAAGGTAACTTCATCATGTTTTTCAAAAGAAGTGGTTTTCCTTTTTTTTTAGGTGTATACATGATTTAATCTCATTTTGCTATTAGAAAGTGAACGCATTCTCGTATCGAATTCCCACTGTGGACTTCCTGCTGTGGGACTTAAAAAGTATGTTACCGATTATGCTTGAAGAATTCGGCCGAAGTTTCAGAAAACAACAACATTCTTCTCGAAAAATTTGGACTTTTACATAATGTTCGCTTTCCGTAAATTACACTACTGTACATTACTCACAATGTTTTGCAAGTGCCAATTGAAATATTTTGACTGTATTAAGCATTAAATCATTCACCATCAAAGCTTAGTTTAGTACTCGAAAAAAGCGATTTCGCTTATTAGGGCCAACTGAATTCCATTTCAACACTGTGTTACTTCATTTGTATCAAACTTCTTTATTTACACAAAGTGTGATTGAATCATTATAATATTATGCGTAAATATCGTGTACTTTTCAAGAAGTCAAAATAAGCAAGGAAATCTGAAAGCGCTCTATATACCCCTCAATAATAACTTAACTCTAGTAATGAACGATGATAGCCTTTATGTGAACTAAATATAAAAGGGGCTGTAACGGCTTGTGCCCTTAAACCCTCTTTTGCCAATGTAAAAACCTATCACTATTTATGGAGCGTTTCATGTCTAGAAGTCTTCAAGACCTGTCCAGCTATCGACGTACGGACTTGATTTCTTTTTTTGGGCTAATTTAGCGATTCTTAAAGAACATCGTAAGGTGTAAAGACGGTCGTACGTGACAGTTCTAAGCTAGTTCAGTAGAGATGGGTGATTGTCTCATGAGCACTCCACGAACGGTTACACCTAAAAGAAATGCATGTACTTTAACCTTATACGAATAGGCGGACGAACAAAACCTAATTACAGATCATGAGCGCTAGGCCAACTCTGTACGCTACCGCACCCTTCGGCCCATGATTTGCAAAAAAAGACCTCGAAGTTGGGTGCCCAAACCTCTATATAACCTTTCCTCTTGTATCAAGAAAAAACAAATCTTAACATATTTTGAGATTTAAAGCAAATGTTCAACATGCGCGTTTATTATATTATTGTAAGGAAGAATGTTTTGGTATAATTATTTTCTTATATTAAGATATTTTTTTTGAGCGTTCAAAGAAAGAAACAAAAAATATAATATGTGTGCATAGAAAACGTCTTACTCTAAGTCACAAAGGAATGGATAGGTGTAATAGAATGACCACATGATGCTGGTTTTTATTCGTAGCAGGTTTCACATCCGCTTCTTCTTAAGAACGGTTTTTACATTTATTTCCTTTCTATTTTCTACGTATCATTAATATTTCTATGTACTTCTACAAGATTAAATGCTTTGATCTTTCAACACGTGGATTTATAGACTAAACTTTTAAGCGCTTCCAATCATTTTTGCTATTTGTTTTAAACCCTTCCAATTTTCTATACTTTATTACACATATCCAAAATTTTCATAAAGTTCTTCTTGCCAAATTGAATTATGAATTAAAAAAAAATTGTACTTGTAACAATATTGCAAACAGAAGTATATTTATTTCATCATTAGTATTCGGTTAAAATTACTTCTGATTAGTTAATGTGTCCTTTATGCATTCCATATTTTAATTTTTAAATATATACACTGTGAGGGCTATTTTTGCCCAAACCTGATGCTGGGGTAGCTTAGCGGCACCAGGCTTTGTTTCACAAGAAATTTCCTTTTGTTTTCTCTTGTAACAAATATCGTTGCAAATAATTTATCAAAGAGTTTTCTATTGTTCTAAATATATTTCAAAATTTTCTCTTATTTGCTATTTATTCATAGTAATCCTATTGTTACTTTCTTTCGCTTATTATAATTTTCTTTAGGATCATTTTTGTTTTGTTTTGTATCAAGTTCTAAATCATTTATCAAAGAGTTTTCTATTCTTCTCAATATATCTTGAAAGTTGCCTTATACCTTCTGTTTATTCGTAGTAATTCTATTGGTGTTTTTTCTTGCTTATTATAATTTTTTCAGGATAATTTTTGTGTTTTCGTTTATTCTAACACGTCGAACTCAGAGTTTTCCCGTCCGCTAGTTCCGTACCGTTTCCCTGCCGTTTCTCGACTTCCTAATTCACTTTCTCTCCCTTACCCTAATACTCACAAGCTTGATTTCAACTTCGGCTTCTTTATCTTTTCTCTACTTTCTCCTCGCTCAATACTATTCTGCCTAACTTACTCTAGCGCCCCCCTTAGGAGACGGTGGACTTTCGTATAAATTTTCTATGACAAATATATCGATTTTGATCGCTTTTGATTTGTGATAAGCTAATATTTTATTGTTTAAATAAAAGTTTCACAATGATCATTGTTTTTATCTCCAAATATGGTTTCCAGTATATTTGTGCAGTGTGCAATTGACAACCCGAACAATAAAAATTAATTTCCAAATTCCTTCAATTTTTTTTGTCTTCCAAACCAAACTTGTATTAGCAAATAACCAAGTTTTTAATAGTAGCCATTAACTTCTTTCCATTAAAAAAACGACGGCGTAGCTCCTTTTACGGTAGAGCGTTTACAAAATTTACGACATGCCGCATGAAAAAAAATATTAAAATTAAAATAAGGTAGAAAAAAAAAGAATAAGGGTTTAACGAAACTCATAAGCAGTTCAAACGGTGTGACTGGGCCCGTCTGTGCGGTCTGTTTTCTGTGATGTTCGCTGTTCGTTGGTCCCTTCTTAGTCCATCCGTGCACATTCCAAGCATCATCCATTCCTTTTTTTTTGCTAAGCTGCTGTTATTTTTGCTCGTCGTTCGGCTTGTGTGACAGAATTTTTATGACCAATGATAATGCGTTTGCCTTTTGTGGACTGAGGGTGGTGGATGATGAACTAATTTGCCTTTTCCCGCCTTTTATAATTGAGATTATCATTGAATTGATGTTTATTTTTTTCCCTCTTGCTCAATGTTCTGACTATCTTCCTTTTTTATAAATTTAAATGATTTATAAATGATAATTACATTTGTTCATAAAATAAACTGTTTGAGTCCCTTCTGATAATGCAAGGAAAATAACCAAAAAATTATTAAAATCACTTTTTTCTTTTATTCAGAAAAAGGCAAACTATTCCACAAAAAATTTCTCGTCTCGTCTTTAAATTTCCATAACTATGCTGCAGGCAGTCGTTTGCCAATTTTTGGTTAATGGATTAATGTTCACCTCTTTTTATGATAATTTTTTTCTTCTTTTCTAACATATTAATTTTAACAATTTCTTTCTGTTTTTTGATAATATTTTAATATTAACAATTTTTCCTTTACGCATATGATTTTTGCATTCCGAACTCTTTCTACCAAACTTGCATAATTTTCTATTTTTTACATATATTCTTCTGCTTTTACTTATTTCTTTTTTTTTTTTTTTTGTTTTTATTAAACAGAGATCAATATACCAATAATGTAGTTGTAGTTGTAATGCGAAAATCTGATTAATTTTAGCCGTACATAATTAAATTTCTGATTAGAAGTCTTTTTATTAGCAACTTCCTGACTTTTTATAAATAATTTTACAATTTTTTTATTTTATTTACTTAATTCTTAATTCTTCTACTCCAATGGCGTTTACTTTGCTGATTTTGGTGTATTTGTGTTATTTTTTTAATAAATACTTTTCTATTTTTTTTATTATATAACATTTTTCTCTGCCAAAACTTTTCATAAAACTTCATTATTACTTCACGTCCATTTGTTTATTAACGTCCTCTTTTAGCAATAAGTTCCTACGTTATTCAGTTAATGATGAAAAAAATTCTTTTTGCTTTTTGTTTAACTAAACATTCCGCTCAAGATGTTCTTTAGCAATCAAAAATCATTTCTCAACTCGATCTCTTTGCTTTCTTTTTTGCATAGCAGCAAGCCGCTTTCCTTGTAAACGTGATATCGCCTAATGGCAGGCCGTTATTACAATCTTACTTATTCTATTGTGATAGATTAGTGGTCAAAGCAGACCGACAGAACCCCTACGCTACGATTGTACGCGGACGTTACAACGTACATATACGAATATACACCTAAAACTGTGAAAATCTTATAGAAGCTTCTAAATGTTTTGTGAATTCCAGGTAATTTACTATAATTTTCTATCATCGATAGAAAGCTATGAACATTAAGAATCGTTTTCAATGGTAGTTTTGAAAATAGCAGATCAAAGTAAAAAACAAGAAGCGAACAGTCCCAAAGGCATTTTTTTTTTTGCGTCTCGCAGAAAATACAGGTGCAGCAATCTGGTGCCAAGTAGGAAATGTGTCGAGAAGAGGAATCAATTAAACCAAATCGAACGAAAACTTAAAAAAAATAGGAAATAAAAAAAAATTTTATAAATACATAATAATAAGAAAAAAAAATTATGACATTTGTGAAGTAGAAAAATAAAAGGTATTGCAAAGACGCGGTAAGTAAGTGTGTACGTGCGAATGTAACGACGAACGGTGACTAAACGACCAACAAATAGACACAGACAAACGGACAGGTGAACAATACCAACGGACTTTAGGGCTGTTAAGTCACGTCACGCCAATAGTGATCCTGATAAGTTGAACATTAGTTATAATTATATAAAGACGGCACAAAGTGTAACCACAGCTTTATGTAACTACATTACAGTTTCTATAAAAAAAAAGAAGTAAATAACTTGATCTTTAAGAAGGTGCTCAACTACCTTAGCGAAAGCGGGAAGAATAGAAGTCGGCCTCAAATCATCGGAACTATTCACAATTTGGAAATGGGAGCAATACGAGCAACTTTCAAAGTAGAGGAGATTTCTGATGTAGTTAATAGGGAATTAATATGAAAAATTAAAAAAACAGAAATATATGGAAAAAGTTTCATACAAGGAATTGGAATTCTTTGATTGCCAACAGATTATATTACAAATTAGATAGTAGATTTAGGTTTTACTTAATAAAATGCTAACCACAGTTAGATCAGATCACATATGCATCTGAACAAAAGAGATCACTGAATATCACAACGATTGACGCAATCAGCAATCTCAGGTTCCTCAACGTGAACGCCGTTAACAAATTAGTCTTTAGTCTTATCAACATTAAAACTATACGGAAGATTATGATCAAATGAAAAGCCATAACCTTTAAAAATTTTCCGCATAACTGACAACTCCACTCCAGAAATCAATGTAGCCCAATATTTTTGCTCTACTTACGATTAATTTTTTGCCTGTTTTACGATAAAGGATGTAATTTCTCGAATTGCTATATTACTCATGCAAAATAGCTGCATGAAGGATTTGCATTATAACGATCGACCTGAACAAGTGGTAATTAGAAGACACCATGTCTGGTGAGTACGCTGGGCGCAGCAAAGCTTCCTATTCGAGCTGTGAAAGTGTATCCTGGACAACTCTTGTAACAAGTGATCAAAAAATGGGATTTTCAGTCAATTCGTATCGCCACTCTAAACCATTGAACCCTTAAACCGTGGAACCGTTGAATCGACAATTGAGATAAGACGAAGCAGCAATACCATAAGCCTCTGAACGTGTATGGTGGACTTCGGCAATAGATTTCTTCAAATAAATGACAGAAGCAATAAATTTGAAAGGTGAAGAATTTTAAGCACTACATGATTTGCGTCGCCATACGCTCAATAAATTAATAATATAAAATGTAAAAGTGTTGTTTTTTGTAGATGAAGGTCGAAACCATCGAATTCAACTGTATTTATCATTCCTTTATTATTTTTTTACTCATAGGAGTCGCTAATCAAAATCTTTGCAAACACTAAATATTAAATAAAATATAGTTAAAGTCGCCAATAACATTTGTAGTAGAATATCTCAAAAATAAATTAAATGTATTCGAAGGGAATAAGATCACGGCGGTTCAAATAAAGTGCACCAATAATAGGTCCAATATCGCCATCAAAAAATTCAATTGAAAGTAATTCGTCGCTGCCAGGTTCACAAGCTTTAAAAATTGTGATTTGCCAGTCACAATATTTTTGAGTTCACCGAACTTTGTAGCTTGCTCATAAGGCCTAATATTCCGACAATTGATATGTGCAGTTCTCAGCTGTTGCGAACATTGTGAACAGGTAAATTAATTAATTACCACTTACAACTGGACCAACATTGTAATGACACGTATATATAATTAGTAAAATTTAACATATTTAAGTAGGTGGCGGGAAACCAAAAGTAAAAACAACAACATTATCAACGTAGTTGCCTAAAACCAAAAAATGAGACCATGTAACACAGAAAAACAAAGTTAATTAAAGAAGAATGAAGGATTAAACTATAACGCCAAAAAAGAAAGTAAAGAAAATATACAAAGTTTAAGATCTGCTTTAACGGCACAAGCGAAAATAAAGCCTCAATAAAGGGCAAAGTCATTGTTCATTGAAAACAAATTTATAAAAACACAAGAGAGTAACCAAATAAGCATAGAAAAGTAACTAAACCGGAGCACCGCTGTTGGCAAGATCGCGCACTCACCTATGATGCAGAAAACTGAATTACATACTTGATCACTTTAGCAGCAGTCATATTTAAAAAGAAAGCACCAACAACACGATGCAGCAGGAAGAACTCAAAAAAGCAGCCACAAACGCAAGCGCAACGAATGGTACCAAAATTTAGGTAAGGAATCCAGTGCCGACGAACCGGCTATATTTTATATTCTTCACCATTCAACATAAGAAAAATCACAAAAATCACCAATAAATAGTAATTATAATCATGTAAATGTGGGTTTATTACACGTTTTTTCAGCCATAACGTTGCCATTTACCCTTTTCTACATGTTTTTTTAGTATGGAGTTTATGAGTTTTTAAAAGATTTCTCCGTGTCTTCTTTCTGCTTTCTGATTTAGCTTTGCTCAGTTATTCAAATCTCTTTCCATATTAGGAATTGGCAATCTATCAGTTTTAGTAAATTAATTAAGTTTCCTGCAATAAAGAGCTTTGAATTTTATTATTTTTAGGGCTACACTTAAGTGACGCTGTAAGAGACGGACGTAGGTGTCATTGCTGACCATTCCATTCCATTCCACAGACACTTCGTGGACGTTTACAACTAAAAGTACACATGGTTTACCCTTATAATAATAAACGGACGAACGAAGCCTATTTACCGAACGGATAGATGTTAAGCCTTGTTCTTACCTATGGTATCCTTGAGCCCAACGATTTTAATGATAGACCTCGAGTTTATGAGTACATTGAATAAATCATTTTAATTTCATTTTGGGTAAATAACGTTCATATTGGGTTACATCCTTTTGCAATATTATATTCAAACTTACTTTTCTCTTCTTTTTCAGGGATACTAATTTCTCAAGTCTTCCAATTATTTTGTTCGACGTCATTTTTTCTATTATTGAAACTAGTAATCCAACATTCTACAGAGTTGTATTTGTAATTAATATTAGAAAATGAAACCAAATGTTACAACGTTATAACCATAATAAGTGTCCTTCGAATCAAAAACAGACGAAATTGTTTACAAATCAATGGGAGGTGTAGCGAATTCGAACCAACAACAGATGAAATTGTGAATTCGAATCAAAAACAGTTGAAATTGTTTACAAATCAATGGGAGGTATACCGAATTCGAATCAAAAACAGATGAAAATAACGGCACTGAATGCACAATATATCTTCGTTAATCGCCCAGTTGTAAACCAGAAAACCATAGCCAACTCCGTTTATTACAGAAATTTTACCAGTCGCTTTTGTCGAACTCGTACGAGTGGGTGTTCCTTCGATGATGGTTTACGATACTCGTTGTATATTTGTTAAATAGATTATTATGGTAAATTCTCTGTATTGTGAAATAGTCGCCTCAAAGCCTTTTTAGGAAAATATGATATCAACTAATTGCTTCGCAGCTCTTAAAAACACCACACTTGCGTATTTATCTACCATTACATTTTTGTTGAGCGAAGGTGATTTGCTCCGGGTGTATTGCAGAATCCTCTCCGAAGTAGCGCGTCCTCAATATCAAGATAATGCTATACCTACGAGCCTTAATGAATTTCAATATGATGATTATAATGTTGACGCTAACGTCGATCCAAATTACCGTCCATATCCTTCGCGCCAGCCTCCTATAAGAAGACCTAACCAAGTTTTTTATGATTCAACTGGGGCTGTAAGTAAATTGTGAAATGAATGCGAGAATACATATATAATGTACAGTAATGCTTTTTTACAGCGCTCCATGACCCCAGTTGCTAGATCCAGTTAAAAGTGAAGAGCGTTTTCAATTCCCTGAATGAAAAAAAGCAAAAGGAAGAATTTTTCTTCTCGGTATATCCTCAAGTTCAGCCCTTTTAGCAGAAACACTCTTCCTCTTGTTGCGTTTTTTTATTTTAAACTTTTCTCGTAATAATGTAATAATGATATTTTTGTTGGTGTAATTGGTTAATTGTAATAATGAACTGAACAGTAATAATTGTTGCATCGAAAATATATGTATGAAGAATAAAACAAAACGCGAAAATAATCGATGTTCGACTAGTCCACGGAGAGAAAAAGCCAACTTCGCGAAAGATCGATTCATTCATTTCAATGCAATATAAGAACCAACAAACGTTGCAAAAAATATGATCTGTTCCCTTATTATTGAAATAGTGCGCGAGCACTACTAATACTTGCAGATTATGGAATTTATTAAATCACAAGACACATCACGAAAAATAAATATATTAAATATGTTCATGCTTGAATTTTCACAATATTTGACGACCCGAAATTGTGTGAGCAAGAGGAAGAATTGAATTTTCACAATATTTCACGACCCGAAAAATTGTATTCAACTGTCAAGTAAGAAAGCGATATTCTTCTAACAAGACCACGTAAGAGTTTTTATTATTAAATTGAAAATTTTTATGTATTATGTAATTATTATATTTTAAATAAATATTTATAGTATTAAAACAGAGCAAAAAAGTACAAAAAATGTTGAAATTCGAAGTCGTAATAAGGTTTGCGGGGCAAACTTGTCGACGCCTACAACGCCCGCATGCCTATGCGAGAAACTTCATGTTACAGGGCATGAAACTTTAGTTGGTTTACTTCATGGGAAGCTTTTCTGGTAATAAGAACATATGACATTTTGCTTACATTGATTTACAACAGGTTTTTCAACAGCTTAGATATTTTCGGGTTACCGGTACATCTTTGCAATTTCCACGTTTAAAATCCTTGATAGTTGTCATTTCTGTGGGTTGTCTACTTTGCGCCATTCCATTTCTACTTTGCTTATCATTTTTGTTGGAAGGTACGCAAGCATAAATAAATCATTCTTATGCTGAGATCAGACAGATGTATTCGTTTTCTTGTTTTCGGATATTCTCTGTGGCATACATTGGCTTGCTATCATATCATTACAATGATTAACATGAATAGTGCAGTTTGGTGTATAAATTCGAGAGCTATTAAAACGGCCTCTTACTCGATGGCGTTGTGTTTTCGCAAGGTAAAGGCTATAGAATGAAGGTGTTTTCACTTATTCTCTTAAACCTAATTAAAAATGATTCATTCGCCTTAAGAAATAATGTTAGAAATTTATTAGCTATGACTTCTTTGATGTCGAAAAGCATTTGAAGCTTCTTCTAAAAGCTTAATTGGACGGGTGAGGTGCGTTTTACGAAACAGCCAGGGGACGGAGTTCATTTGCGCATTTATTATTGATAATATATTAAAATTTTTATAGGAAAAATTATATTATTATATAGTCTCCGATATTGGTTAAATATAAAGGGAAAAGCGAACACTTTATTATATAGTCACGACACAGTATTTCGGTAGAACTTACGATAACTCTTTATAGTACCCAATTCAAAATTTTAATCATTAATTATTTCCTAGATTAAATTCTTCGTCCGAAGAAAGCGGGTTGCGCGAGAAACGTTTACTATCCCGTCTTACCTTAGTTGGTTTCTTACCATTGCTTGACTTTCCTGGCACTATCTTGTGCAATCGGTTATATTAAACGGGATACTATACCATAATCGATATCCAGATGGCGGTTTTTCCAGTTTGTTGCGTTCTATGTGTTCTTTCTAATAATCACTTTGTCGTGCCAATCATCTCATTTACAATAAAATTACAGTATAGTCAAATGGTGTGCGTTTATTTTTAGTTATCAATTATACCACTGGCTTTAATAGGTCTGCAAAGCTTTCTTGGGAAAAATATATGAAAGATTTGGTAGGCATGATTACGCATATTTAACAATAATTTTAAAGGTTAATTAGTGAATGTTCGTTAAATGAAATCGCTATTTACCTCTTTGATTAAGTGGTGCATTTGTCTAATTGCTATTTTGCGACCTTTACATGAACGATCGCCAATGGCAACCGGTAGAGTTCCACGGGCTTGTAACACCGCCTACAGTTAACTCTCGTTGAATATCCATCCTTCTGGCCAAAGGATCAGGAAAGTGCTTTGAATCGCGATCAGCTGTGTAGAGCGACAGTAAGACCAGTGACTAGGGAAAAATTACAAAAATCTCGAAGTCACAAATACAAAGTGGAAACAGATAATTTGAAATACTTACTTTTTTCTTAATGTGATAGCCACCAATTAAAACATCACGGGGCATATATCGACCTATAAATGGTGCCACAGGATATAAACGCAAAGTTTCCTTAATAAAACCATGAACTAATGGCAAACTGTAATTATCTAAAGCATAATAAATACAAAGCCCACACGCTGGAAAAAGCAATCTGAATGTAATGGAGAGCTATTTGATGTTCGACGTAGTAAATGGGAGCCCATATCTTCAATGTTGTCAGCTAAACATGGCCATTCATTGGTGTTGTGATCCAGTGGCCGCTTTAATTTAATCAATGTAATTGTAGGTCTACCTACGTGCACTTGTATTTAAAGCTGCTATCTAATAAATTTTAGGACAACCTTGCAGTGCCACTACAAGAAAAATGGAGACCTATGAGTCTTGCGTACCTGCTGTAGCTGAGCTAGATTGTTTTTGAGATGTGAGAGCGGTTCTATATATTCGCTCACGGAAACTACTAGGACGGTTACAACCAAAAGAAATTGCGCGCACTTAGCCCTTATCGAATATGCGGACTGAGAAAACCCTAACCTGTCGACCGGGGATCATATGTACCTAGAGCCTTTCAATATCCACCATGCGTGTTGGTCTCCTGTCGGCCACAAAAAGTTTGTGGGAGACCTCGATGTGGGGTCCAAAATCCCCTTTCAATCCATTTTCTTTCCATAGTAATAAAAGAACTTAGCACATTTTTAGGGGTAAAAATCTATGCTATAAAGTACTTTAAATAAAAAAATGTACTTGAAGCAATCAAAAATAAATTCTAGAATCCTATGTGCTTCTAGCACACGTCACTACAAACATACGCCGAAAGCAGCACAAACACAAAAATAAAGTTAATTTTGTATAGGTAATTGAAATATGCGACTCAAATTGAACATAATTTTTGATAATTGTAGAACAGCTAAATGTCATTTGTTGGTCTTTTACCTTTCAATATCGCATACAGCAACAGAAATGAAAAAAAATTTCTTTCGGTTTTCAAGAATTAGTTTATTTATGTTTTATTTCGCTTTGCTTAAACTGAATTCATACTTATTTGCTTACGAATTAATTATTAAAAAAATTCATTTTCCTTTTTCTTATTTGGACGTTATACAATTTTTTTTGTTTTGCTTTTGATTCACGGTAGAAGAATTGTTTTTTTTAATCCCTTTATTTTTCTATTTCTATTTTAAATACGTGTAGTTATGGATTAGCACACGATGACGTAGAAAATGTAACATTATTTTATTTATTTATTTATTTATTTATTATTATTATTATTATTATTATTATTATAATTTTAGACTAATGAAATAAATTCTTAGACTAAAAGAAAAAGACATTGAGCACTAGCAGCACAGGCTATCGGCTGTAATATAAATAAATGTACATTAGATAATTAGCTTAGTAGTATTAATAAAGTAATATATAGAATTTATATTCGGTTCTAAAGCTGGGTGGTTGAGAAGAACCTGTCCTGTATCATCTACCACGGCACAAGCAGGAGGCAGGCCAAAAGATTTTGAGCCGTCTGTGTATAAAAGATTCCAACCAGTACTCTCCAATACTTAGGTTTTTTCAGCTAATAGATTCCTGAAGACGTAATTTGGAGTATCTTCTTTTTTGTGCATAGACAACGAGATGTCAAAAGAGCAGTCTTCCAAAATCCATGGAGGTTTAACACCAAAAGAGTGGAAAATTTTTAAGGGAATATTTAATTCCTTTGCGACGTACAAACAACAGTCAATTGCAGATGGTGACTTTGAAATTTTCTTCGCAATAATAATCTTTCTCACGTCATCACCGAGAATAGATTTGTTTGAATTAAGAAGCTTGGAGACTATTTTAGCTTTTAACTCATACCGTCTATTTTCTAAAGTTGGGAGACCAGTTTCAATTATAATATTATTTATGGGCGTCGGCCGAAAAGCATAACAACTTGCTCTGACTGCTTGGTGATAGACCGGTTTAAGGATGTTCATATTAGATTTGCAGCTATTGCCATAAATTATCAAAGCATAGTCAATCTTGCTTAACACAAGCATTTTGGTAAGATAAGCAATAGTGTTAATATGCGCATGGCTTCTCCAAGCAACGTACTGTATGAAATTCACCCTTGTTAAAATAGAATTTTTTAACCGAACACAGTGTGCCTTTCAACGATGCTTGTTGGAAAAAGTGAGCCCGAGAATATGCAGCGTCTGCACGTTTAGTACTGGTAAGTCGTTAATATGCATCAGTAGATTTCCTGCATCGCAATTCTGCTTTCGGCAAATGTGTATTTTTTTAGGTTTTTATATGGAAATTTTAGCCCCTGACGAGTTTCCCCATGCGGAGATCTCTCGTCCAATAGATTCGAGGATGTTGGTTGCTTTCGTGTAGTCTTCAGTCAATATTCCACTCTTGGTACACGGCAAAGAATTTTGCTAATTTCGTTGAAGGCGATCTGGAAAAGCGTGACAGAGAGAGGAGATCCTTGCGGAATGCCATTCATTAGCAGAAAGGAATCAGAAAGCTGATTGTTGATTCTAACTTTAAACCGACGACGCGACATGAATGATTTGATATAGTTGAAGAATTTCTGTCCAACATTCCATGATTTCAAGAGTCTTAAAATAACATGAAGACCAACTCTGTCAAATGCTTTTTCGAAATCAATTGAGAGAATTATTACGTGATTTCGTTCGGAAATTGCTTTGCTTGTGAAATAATCAATATGTAACAGAGCGCCGATGCACCCTCTACCCCGCTTAAAACCAACTTGTTGCTTTGTTATCAGGTTCTTGGACTCGAAAAACCAAGATAATCTAGATGCCATAATCTTTTCCAATACCTTTGAGAGGCAAGATAAAAGAAAGATTGGGCGATAATCCGATGCGATGCAGACATTTTTATACTTTGGAATTGGAACAACTGCTGCCAGTTTCCACATGTAGGGTATATGTCAAAAAAAACATATTATATAGGTCCAGCAATTTCTTTTTACTTGAATTAGACAGCGCACTGATCATTTGGTAGGAGATGCGGTCTAGACCAGGTGTCTTCCCCTTCGATTTGGAGAGACAACTTTCAAGTTCTAAGGTAAATATGCAATTTTACAAGAAGGTGGCACATCTGTCAATACAATTTGAAAGAGTAATTGGAGTCCTTTTGCAGATGGCAGAAATTTCGTTCAGGTTTGAAGTCCCATTGAGTCTGTTGATTTTGTTCCAGACAACTTTCATTGATGTATATCTGTGAATTCCTCTCGAAAAAAGTTCGAAACTAAATGCCTTTGATTTTCGCAATTCCTTCCTGGATAGAGCATTGGCCTTTTTGTATAATAACAAATGATCATGATCAGGACATCTCTTAAAGCGGTGCCATAGATCCATTTTATTTTTCCTCAAAAACGAAAGCGCGTTGTTCCACCAAGGAACCATAGCTCGTTTAAAAGAGCCGTTGGATTGAGGAATAGAAAGATGAGCAGCCGTGCGAATGGCTTTAGTCATAATAGCAGCATCATGGTTGCAGTTCCCGTTAAATGGCTTTGAATTCAAAAATGACTCAGCCTGTTTGGAGTAATTGATCCAATCCGCTTTATCTAGGAGGAATTTGGCTTGTTTTACTGGAGTAACAGGGGACATTGAAAGTTTAAGATCGATTGTGATTAGAAAGTGATCTCTATTATGTAGATCATCAGAAATAGACCAGGAAACCAAAGGAAGAAGTGAGGGAGAGCAACATGTTAAATCAAAAAAGGCCTTTTCTAAAACAGTACCGCGAGTGTTGTTCACTGATGAGCCCCAGATGGTATTCCAGCTGTTGAAATCGCCGCATGTAATTAATGGGGGGAAAGTACGGAGAATAAATTGTAGAGTTCTTGCTGAGAAAACGATTGCGAAGGTGGAATATAGAGCGAAAGCACTGTAAATTTTATATTTAACATTATTTGTATCGCTACGGCTTGTATATTTGAGCTTAAATTTATGCGTTTGTGAGGTATACTTGATTTTATAAAAACACCTACTCCTTGTTTGGAATATGAATTTTGATCAGCATTCGTGAAGTATCCAGTATATGATTTGGGTGGAATGGGATTAAAAGAGCTTCTACAATGGATCTCTTGAAGCTCTTTTGGTGTTAAACCTCCCAGCATTCTAATGAGTCTATATTAAATATAGTATGTGTGTAATACATTGAATTTCGGGTATCGATGATTATGTTTATAACGGCATTTATATCGCAATACTATATTTGCTTAAAATTGAACAAAGTCATTTCATTAACAAACAAATAATGGCCGAAATTCGTTAAGTAAAACTTACGATAGATGGAAACATCGGTACTGTTTTTTTAATACAATATAGTAACTTGTAATGAATATTGGTGGCAGTGTGGAGAAATTGTAGGAAGATTCCCTACGAATCTTTTTTCACGGATTACTTTGGAAATGGTGTAGAATAAGTTTCTAAACTGCTTGGCTGTTTCCGCCAAGACTGTCAACTTCTTTTATTTCCAATACAAGATCGGCTAGAAGTTGTCCCTAGCTAAATAATTTAGGCGGATGGAATGCCCTTTTTTACGCAACGAATGAATCGCTTTGTTTAATTGATAATTCACAACAATTATCTTTACTTCATTTTACTACGGCTATTTATACTTAAATATCTTATCGTTAGCGCAAGCATAAAAAATTATGACCGATTAATTTAATTAGGGCGCCTAGAGTCGTATTGCATTACGAAACGCAATTTTCAGCTAGTTGAAGTGTGAATATAATTCTTATTTTTCTTTTTGCAAATGAATTATGCTAATTTTGCATAATTCTGTCACACTTCAAAGTGGATAGATATTAACCACGATATGCGATCACACTACAATCTCTTTCTAAGTGTTATTTTCAGAGCATCTTTAATTTTCAATGTAGGTCAAATTTCAAGTTTCTTTTACTTTCAAAATCCCGATAACCTTTTCTTCACTCAATATCATATAAAGAATTTGTTTTACGTCGAGTTTTTGAAGACAAAGCAATAAAAGGTTACTTTAGAATTTTCATTACGGTTTAAATAACTTAAATCAAATTGATTCGTTTCATTGAATGCAGTATGTTGAATACCTTGAATTGCATTAATATGATAAGGGACTTGTTCTTCGAAGAGAATTATTTTTTCTCGAATATGCCCACAATACTATTTCGTAAACCTATCTTTTCTCTAAGCCAAAAAGTTTCGTTCGATAATAGTGTAGTGCAGCTGCGTTCCTTGATATTAGTTACTTTCCAGGAAAGCGCATTGAATTGGTTAAATTCTTCGACAATCGGTATAATTAAATTAGTGGTTGTTGTTTGAAACCGAAAAGGCTTGGTTAACGTTAGAGTTATAGACGTTTTGCATGTACTTATTTTTACTGAGGCCAGTCAATATGACATGTAAATTTCGCCAACCGTTAAGGGCACAGAAAAAGATGAAAATTTTCGCACAAATTCCTTGATCGATTAGAAATATTCGATTACAAAAATGGGCGTAACATGTTTAGACATGTAGATAAAACTAAAGTAACTTCGAAAAATACAGTATGGAATTTGTATTCATATATCCGCCAAAGTCATCTGCATGTTTTTTGCGAAAATGAACCCGATCATTTCATAAATACATCCGCAATTAGTGATTAAATAGGTGAATTAGCATTTATATATTCATATTTATATTTGCGCTCATTGAGTTCTTATTGCTACTATCACTTTTTGCACATTCTAATGTTTTTTTTATATGTATATTCTCACGTAAAGTTTGCAAGAGAGTGGTTTTTTTGGCAAAGAATTGTCCATAGTTAATGCCAGTAGTTGCAATTGTGACAATATATTAAATGATGATTCAATATTGGAATTTTGCTCTTTTATGCTAGATGTAAATTGTCAGTTGCTAAATTGCCAGATGCTGAGATGCTGCACGTTGGGATCTTAAGTGCATTTGCACGATTTGATTTCTTAGTATTTTTTAATTAACACTTTTAGCTCCAGTCGTCGGTTTTTACGCTTCGCTATTTATTCAATACGAACTTATTATTTTAACTTACAATAAAGCCTTAAACTAGAAGTTAAAGAACTGTTATTTTGTTTGTTTTGTATAACGTGTTCTTTCTCTTATTAACATGGAAAAAGAATAAGTTTAAAATAATACGTTAAATAAGCGAAATGTGTGGTATACTATACATGCTTTTCTACGTCCTCCTCCACGGGCGCTGATATCACCAAAGGATAAAGGAATTTTTCACGTCTCTTTATGTTGTTGGCTGACTTCACAGGCTTTTACAAGACTTTTTCCGCCTTGGTTTGTTCTGTCAACCACCCCTAGCAGCTACAATAATCTTGGCTTCTTGTCATCATAAAGTAGGACGACGTCCCCAATTTTATTGCTCTTAGTTAAATAGTCCTTGTTATGATGTACGGACCTCAGCTCATATAAATATTTGCTATGCTTCGAGTAATGTTTAATTAAAGAATGTCGTTAAGACCACGATTGCGATTTTGCTGACCCATCGCTTTCCATCTCTATGGAGGCTAAGATACATTTACAGTTAGTTAAAAAGCGAGATGTGGCAAGGCTTAAAAATCGTTACAATCGCTTGCAACGTATATAAACGGTCTGCATTCACAATACCTTCGACTTCCGCTAAAACTATTGTTAGGTCATCTAAAAACAACTTCAAATTTCCAATACCCGCTTTTAAACCATTCTTTGCACCTCTCACAAGACGCTCCCAAAAAACCACCCCATGCTGGCCATAAATATCTATGTAATATTTACGGTAAGCCGCCGTATTTTGTACCTCATTGCATTTAAACAGCTGCTCAAGCTTTCCAACTTCTGAGTCTACTCTTTTAAGAGCTTTGCGTTGTCTGCTTGGCAGTTTTTAGAAGCTCCTTCAATTCAGACTGATACGCAGCAGTCGCATTAGGAATTTGCCTGTTAAAAATAAGACTTGAATTAGATTGGATTTTTGTGCAATTGTCGTTATTTGATTGTTTGTGTTCTGTGCTTTGTATGTTTTGTTTACAATTTTTAATTCTCTCCCGTTCACTTTCCTTGTCTATCTCTTCTCTGTGTGTTTCTTTCTCTCACTAAACATTTATTATTTTGGTCGCAATCTATACTTTTTTGGTTGTACGCTATACTTTTTTGGTCGCAATCTATCAATCGCTTAACTTGTGTACGTCTTTTGTAGCATCTCTCAGTTCTTTGCAATCCTCATATCATCACACATACCAATTTTTCCATAACATAATGGAAAGCTGCTTCGGAAGCTCGGAGTTTTCGCGTATATCTACATATAACAATATAACACAATATACATCGCTTTTAAATACTGGAAACAATCTATCTACTCGTGTTTTGGTGGCTTGGATGTACCCTGCAAAATCTTTCTCGCTTGTCTCATACTGATCCTTCCTTCTTTATATGGCTCGCTATTTAATAAAAATTGTGCGTACTTTAACCAATTTTTTTTTTCTTTTCCTTCACAATTTACAAATTTAGTTTTAAACACATTCTAATTTTCAAAATGAAAAATAATCCAGTTATTAACATCTGTTTTCTATAAGCGCAACGCGAAGAGAGAAATTTTGTGGTAAAGTTTCTTGGTTTTATGCTCAATCCTAATGCAAAATTTGTTCCCAACGACAGCAATCTTACGTCGGCAGATTTAGTGTAACTCAGAGAACGAATTTGGGGACAATCACAAGCAAATTTGTCTACATAGTTAGATTTTATTGGTGGCTGCTGTGAACTAACTTTCATTTCAATGGCGCAACTCAAAAGCTATCTCATTTTGCATTACGTATGGCTTTCGTTAAAAAAGCGAAACAAAGTGCAAATTTGACATTTGTCAACAAACAACATGATGCAATCAACAACAAAATGATACAAACGTAAATGAAAATAAAATTATATATAAAACTTTTAAAAAAATGAAATGAAAGGAAATAATCAGCATTTTTAACAAAGAAACAACAAAAATTCACAAACAATGAGTGTCGTTGCTTTCCGAGTCGATGGCACAGATGATTGCATTTGCGGCATGGAATTATCAAAAAATGCAAATAGTCGTAATTAACAAAGTGCAGGCAATTTGAAATATAAATTAACAATGCTTTCGGTTTTCTTGTCAGTTAGTGTCGCAAGAACACTCTCTTAAAAAAGCTCTAATGAATGAGATCTTTGCAAAATCAAGAGCGAACAGTACTGTTGTTAACAGAAACAGAAGATGAGTTTAAGTCTTTCCATGGTAATAGGGTAAAGATAGCCGAAGAAAAGGACTATTTAGGTCGGTCACCTAAATATCAAAGTAAAGAAAATTCGGATTCAGTAAGATAAATTTTTGTTTAAATTTCATATCTTTTCCCTTATATTTTATATAATTATACATTATCATAAATTTATAAAGATATTGTCGAATAAATTTTTTCTTTTTAATCACTGTTTAAAATTGAAATAAAACCCAACTTTCACAAAATATTCCTTAAGGCGGCTTTACTCCTTATGTCTTTTCGGTAGAGTGATGAGATTGATTATAGATTGATCCTTTGGGTTTTATCAATGGTAGCGACAATATATTATAATGTATGGAAAGATGGGTTGCGCAGCACTGGTTACAAACTTGGGCTTTTTAAGAGCATTAATTAGACAATTAGAGTAAACAGCAGATAAAAAAATTAATTTGCTCACTTTTCACAAATCTAAATTTTTTTGTTTTATTTCAGATGTTGGTGGGTAAAAAAATTTTGTTTGGAATTTACTTAGTTTTTCACTTATAACTGTTTTCCCTTATAAATGCAGCCCGGAATAAATCCGAAAATCCATTGCTAGTGCAAAACATGAGCTATTTAGCTTTCGCGTGTTTTCACAAATATGATAGAGCGCTTCTCGCAGCTACTATACATACGTAAAGTAAAAAACCTAGAAGTGATGTGTAGCCTACGCCGAATATAATTACTATTAAGGATACCGAAAAATAATCTGGTTCCGTTATATATCACTATCATTTCCTTTTATTTAGTTTGAAAAAATAAAGGGAAAATTGAGGGCGAGCTCGTCGCTTCTTGTTTTGTAAGCAACCCAAATTATGTACACAATGACAATATCGTACAGGAAGCAGTGAACACACAATTATATCTGGTTTAGCCCATCCTAACTCAACATCAACATATATATATCTATTAATTAAGGCTTAATCAATTAAACACGCCAAAGAAAAAATGTTGGACGCGAAAAAACTTTCGATTAGGCAAACTTAGCAGCAACGAGTTGTGCGCGCTTAATGCAGCAAATAAATTTTATGACGACGATGTTTGCGGTCTAAAAGTGCAAAATTGCGATGAGCACAAATACAATGACTAATTCGTTCATTTTGTAATTTTGTTAATTTTTGTTCTCATTAGTATTAAGTATTCGTTTGGTTAGATGTTCACGCAAGACTGAGCCAAAGAATCGATTAAAATGAACTCTGCCCTCTTGGACTTGCTTAGAGAACTATGATCTAGAACGCAAAAAGGAAATATTGCAAGAAGAAAACCAATTCCAAGAGCAAGTATTGCGATGGACTCCGTGAAACCTCCTTGCTCGCCAGTTCCCAAACGATAATGATGAGTTTAACTAATAACTTTGGATTTTATAAATATGACTTTTCAATATATGTTTATTTCAAGATGCTGAGAAATTAAATTCTAAAGTGAGGTTGTTATAGTACTTCGCTTACTCTTCTTAACAGTAGCCATCAACATCGTTATCCATATAAATTGCTGACGCTACAGAATTTAAATCTTGGCAATTCATTGCTTTGTAGCACACGCAAAATATGTTGCGCACGGTTGGAAAAATATTTATCTTCCTCGTATTACAGCTGTTCTTTCGCTCGTCCTTCAAAATGCACCGAAGACAAAAAATTAATAGGCTTCGTTTCGATTTTTGAGAAATAAATGTAATGCTGTCATTCAACGCATTTTGCGTCGTAGTATCGAATATCGTTGTAATGCTGTATGGTAGAATCGACTGGACTTCTGTATGGCGGCGCTAACGACTGACAAGGAGACCAATTCGTCTAACAGAGTGATAAATTTTTGTAATTCTTGATCCTTTCTGATTTATAAATGGTGGCGCTAGCATAAGGTGAAGGCAAGCTTGGAATGGTAATAAGTTATGGATCTTAGTGTTAAGTATGGTATTCCCATTCCTATTTCGTTTACTCTACTGCAAGGAATAGATTCAATTACCTCAATCACCAAAAGTTGTTGTAAATACCTGATTGGTCTCTTTGCTGAAAACTTCCTGTGAAATTTTTCGCTGCTTTTGATTTAATTAATGATTACCCAAACTAAACCATTTCATTTTGATTCCGAATTCCCTCAATCTCTTGCGTCCAAAATGTGAAAAATAGACTACAAGAAGAACGGAGTAAGATAACCTGTTTCCTACAAAAGAAAAATTTGGTTAAATAGATCAGAACGATTAAACGACGTTATCAAGCAAAAAAGATAACCAGTGAATATAAATTTTTAATAATATTCTGTTTCTTTAGCTTCATATTTTTCTTTATATGAAAAAAACCTAATATTTATTTTAATGTTTTTTCATATGTATTCCCCAGTAGTACAAAATAGTAAAATAAATTTTTATGTTTGGACGATGGACTAGGTTTAACAAGCGTTTATTTCTGTTTTTTGTGTTTTATGTAAATGTTTCGCCAACTTTTTTGTGCACTGGCAAAATGGCTTTGATTTCTCGCTAAACGCCGTTAGGTGGTTTTTTCCTTTACAAGGTTTATAAAAACAAATACCATATGTTGAGAATAAATTTCCTTACGGAGTATGTTAAAGTGGTACATATCCCCGCTTAGATGAATTAGATATTTCCTCTCGCAGTCTGCCAAGTGATAGAAATTTCTTCACGCAGTCTGCTAAATGGGAAATTTACTTTTCGTCGAGCGAAAAAACCAAATATCACTGCAGTTTTCAAACATCGCGCAGAAAAAAACATGTCTTGCGTACAGTTGCAGAGCACAAAGCGTTCGAAAACGGGTTATAAAAACCGTTGTAGTAAGAAAACTTTTTGATAATGTGTGAAAGTAAATAAAATTCTGCAACAGCAACAAAGCATTGTAATTAAAATACTTTTCTAGTCCTATTTGTTATTGAAAAGGCAACGCAATCGCGCTGTCAATACGGGTTTTCTCGACATAAAATCTGAATCGCGATCGTGCTGCTTGGGACTCAAACGGTTCATGCCGCTTGAAGAATGCTTACTTTTGATAGGGCATGCTGATGAGTTTATGCCATTTGAATATGATGCTTTGCTACACGTTATCTATGATTCGATGCGCTTTATGGCGACTTATCGTAAATAGTTAAGTATAAAACGAACATGTAAATATGGTTACGTATATTTGTATTAATTATATTTATATAAAAACGATTTACTTCTGTTATACGTATATTTATATAAATGTCCATACATGGATTGGAATTAAGTGAATTGATTTGTTCTTATTATATATATGTAACTATATATAATATTACCTAATAGGTAATAAGAGAAAAATGATATAAAATATAGTTTTTCTTAAATTTAAGAGCGAAGTAGCTTAGGGATGTTCGTAACTTGGGGGCTACCCATAGTGGTCAAGGGCCGGAGGAGACTGTAGGAAGGGTAGAGAATGGCTCCGGCTGAAAATATGCCCGTTCGGTAACGGCACTGAACAGCACCAAATATATTAAAGGCCGTTTTTAATCTTTCGATTAGTTGGAAAGACGTGAACGATTCACAGACATAGTTGTCATAGTCTCGAAACATGGTATACACGGTGAAGCAGGGTTAATGTCTAATGGTGTTACGCCAGATACTATTAAGTATGAACTTTGCATGCAGCTCTGCCTCAAGAAATAATATTGTCTGTTTTAGATTTGCGAACCGCCGACTGTCAACAAATATAATGATTCTTATTGAAAGACAATCTTCAAGTGAAAATACGGCTCTCAAAAAGATTTTAACTGACTCTGATATGAACGACCACAAACAATCAGAGCTTTATCGGCATCTGCATATTCTTGGCGGGTCTAATTTCACATCCGAAATGGTTACACAATTTTTAATTAAAAAATTACTCAAGAGTTTATGTGTTGCCCTTACCGGTTGCTGAATTATTATATGTAACAATATTTGTAAGACAAATAATTTAGCAAATATACCTAAATCTCGAGCGTTGATTTGTGACAATCTTAATAAATTAACGCTTGAGATGAATAGTACTAAAGCATAAATGAATCAACAATTGGATGTCGAAGTATTGTTATTACTGACAATAGAACATTCGAACATGTTCATGAGCCATTATTTATATTTGACAAAAAAAAAATAAACTTAAGTTTTTAATCGGTAGCGGTGCGGGAATTTCCCTTTACCAGCTTCAATATATTCGTCCGATAACTTACAGTTTTCAATGGCTTTTCAATACGAACTTACGGCGTGGACAACAATTAATTATTGCTATCAAGTCTTCTATTTCTCCATATAAGAATTCTTAAAACGCAGATCGATTCTCACGAACGTGTTAAAAATTACTTGCTACATTTCCAAGGCTTTTTCTAGTGACTCTCACGTTGTCCATTGTGCTTCTCACATGATGGCGTATAAGCAGATTTCAATAAAGCTTTTGATTTAATTAGCAATAGATTACTCGTTTTTCAACTTCAGTACTTGGGTTTTCCCTCATGCTTATTGAAGTGGATACGCTCTTATCATTATAATAGATCATTCAGAGTTATTTTCAATCATATCTGCTGAGTATCCCGTGAAGTCTGATGTTTATGGAGTGAGTCACTTAGGCGCCGTCTTATTTTTCCTGTACGGCAATGAGTACCCTTCGGGGATTAAGTTCAGCCATATCCTGATATACGCTGATGATGTAAAATCACTTTACTCATTTAACAAAGCACATGACTTTGGTGCAGAAGAAAATAATGTTTTTGACGACTTTATATTAAAAATCTTTTCGACCACTTCGACTCGTTCTGCCAGAAATTCATCAGCCCACACAGGGATTTGGTGATACGATTTCAGCGATTGTTCTCTCGGAGCGCAAATATGGTCTGGCAATTCTATTGATATTAAATGTAAAGCTAGACTTACGGTCTGATTTGGGATAAAACTTTCATTATAGTTGGACTGCTTCTGTATTCGTAAAAGTTTAAAAAGACGGGATTTAGGCTGAGCGTACGATTTAGTACATTTACTATTCTTTTGTTATGTTGAGGCTCCATACTTTGAAGTTATATCGAATTGCTGAGAGGGCATAACATTCTTAAATGATTTATTGAGATTTCTTGAATTCTGCTGAGAGCAACTCTAAAATGAATTCAGATTTATATCCTTATAGCAGTGTCATTAGTCAAGAGAAAATATTGGCATAATATATATAAATCAAATCTCTAACTTTGATTAAAATAGATACTAGGGTAAAGATACTATCAATTAAGCAAATCTTTCCACTTCTGAGAATTTAGTTATGAAGGTCAATCGAAAAAATAATTTCTGGTAGATAGCTAACGTCAAACGTGTTTCACTATGTATGGCTTGTCTATGTCACGGAGACCCGTGCGCCTATTTAGGATGCAATTGAAAAGCCTGGCCCTTTCAGATTAACTACAACTGGATAAATTTTGACAGCTAATAGTCTTACAAATTACGTGCATTATAGTTTGTGACAGTTGAGCTGTTGACTACGACGCACTTTTCTTAAAATAATATGAATTAATAAATTATGAACACATAATTCATTTTTTGATTTCACGTATGAACATTGTAGAATGCAATTACTATAGGTTGCGAAGGTTTAAGAGGATATTTTATATTTGGATTCAGACTTATTCAATTGCTGTAAACTGCCTGTAAGGTCCCTTGAAATATAATACTTGGTTAATTCGATAACCATTGCTTCCGGCTAAATAAGTCTCCTTTTATATTTTCCAATTTGTTCGTGATTCGTCACAATGTATATGCACTATTTTAGCAAAGTTTACATGAATGTGCAAATCAGGTAAATGAACGTTATAAATGTTATGAGCTTCCGGTTTCCTTTTTTCTTGCAGAACACAAATTTATTTTGATTTATTTCATGTCCGGTACAAATACTATTGTTTGTTCAACATACATGTACTGATATTATTGTTTGGTCTTTAATTGAAATGTTATTGACATAATTTAAAAGTAAGGGAACGCTTGCAATGCAGTGCGAAGTTTTCTACAAAAACCAGGCAACTGTATGTATTAAGGTACTGTGTACCTTGAAAATCAAACAAACAACATAATACAGTCGATGAAAAAATCATACAAACGTAAATAAAAACAAATTTATATATATTTTTTTTTGTAAAATAAAATGGTTTCTAATAATATAAACTCCACATCAAAGAAGAAATGGGAATAATAATAATTTTTAGTAAAGTAAAAAAATAGTTGCTAGTAATGAGTTAGATTGCTTTTGCAAAACGGCGCCACAAAATATGTACACATATTATGCGTAATAGAACTACCAGAAATTTCAGTGAAGTAGAAGTAATAAAGTCCAGGCAATTGTCATCTTAAAGAATACGGTTTGGTCAGTTAGCTCCGGAAGGAAAATCTTCCACAAATAGAGCACAGTCGTGAGTTGTAAAATTTTTGGCTTATTTTGTAATTATTTTTTATACATAATTAGAAACTCTCCAGTCATAGATTACGAGACCGACGATTATATTTCAAGTATGAAAGGAAAGTATTATTATTATTATAATTATTATAATTTTAGACTAATGAAATAAATTCTTAGACTAAAAAATAAGACATTGAGCACTAGCAACACAGACTATCGGCTCTAATTTATATAAATGTACATTAGATATTGAGTCTGGCAGTTTTAATAAAGTAATATATTGAATTGATATTCTGTTCTGAAGCTGATTTCAGAATGTCCAAAGGGTTAGTCGCTTCAAATGCAATACTTCTACCCAAGGAAAAGTTAAGGCAGTCTCAGAGAATGTGGTTTCTAGTGAGAGTTTATCCAAAAGTGCAGATTGAGGAGGAAGGCTTCTTCAAGATCCGTTGATGAGTTGCGATAGTATGACCAAGGCGAATTCTCGAAAATGTTTGGATCTTGGTTTTCTCAACGTTTGTTGTATATAAAGGTGGAATTAATTGAGGGTTAATGGAAGAGGAGTGTTGATGATGGTATTGTAAATATTCTTCTGCAATTTTCACTTTAACTTTTCTTCCAATTTATCTATGAAGATCCAAGTTTTCGATGACATCATCCATAATTAGAGGAGCAGAAGCCACATCATTTGCTGCTCGATCAGCCTGCTCATTTCCCAATGAACCGATATTTATTTATTTTAATTCTACTTATACATGAAACTCAACTAAACAAATAACAGTCCAGTTCAACTGGCACTTAAAGAAAAACTTATATTAAATTAATAATAAAACTTAGTTTAAGTACAATAAAACAAATAAGGCAAAAAAAAAAAAGCATGTACACAACCAGCATAGAGCTGCACTTACAACCGGTACAGGACCAAATTACAAATGAACCCCTAAACCATGGCAAACATGCATAAGTCTGGCCACCGATAATAGTTACCAACAATTCATTTTCGAATCGTAACGACTTTTTAAGGTTAAAAGCTAGTTTAAGTACGACATAGGTAAATCGCGCGTATTAAGCAATGTTGCTTTAATGGACTTTAAAGAGTCCGATAATGAGAATGAGTGATTGACGTCATTTAGTTTCTTGCAAACAACTCTGAGCGGATTAAACAGCTCATAGTTATATTTACACCGACTAAGCTTAACCAAGATAAAGTGCCTAAAGAGGCGGTTAGGGACATTAAAGCTTATTTCACCCAGTAATGAAGACGAGTCAATAGCTCCATTTATTACTTTGATTACAAAGCAAACGCCAAAAACAAATCTATCTTTTTCGAGAGACGGTAAGGACAACAGACGCAACCTATTTTCAGAAGGGGGAAGAGAGGCAATCGGATCCCAACCCAAATTTCTAAGGGCAAACAGCAAGAATTGCTTTTGAACAGATTCAATTGAATCTACATAGCACCTATAAGGAGGAGACCATACAACAGAGGCATACTCGAGTATGGATCTAACCAAACACATGTACAGGGATCATCAAGCTCTTAGGACAACCTCTTTATAAAACCAAGCGCGGACCTAGCTTTGCTTAACGAGAGCTCAATGTGCAAGCTAAAACGTAATCTATGGTCAAATAGAATGCCTAAATTTGTGTGTATCGACGTCCTCCAACTTATGCTAATACTGAGTAATAAATGACTTCCTTCTTGAGCGAGAAAGCTACTTACATTTACTCAGATTTAGTTTCAGAAGATTCAAAGAGCACCATGCAACAAAATTATTCAAGTCACCTTGAAGCTGATGTGATTGCGATTCAACAGAGAAGGAGGAAAACTGTTTCACATCATCCGCATACATCTGGCTGGCATTAACCACCGATGGAAGATCGTTAATGTATAAACTAATTAAAATGAGACCTAAGTCATTTCCTTGCGATACGCCAGACGTAACGGGGAATTTATCCGAGGTGATGAAGTTAAACAAAACCCTGAAGGATCTATTGTGCAGATAAGAGCTTATCCATTTCACCAAGTAGGGTGGGAAACCAGAGGCTTGGAGTTTAAAGATAAGTAGTCTATGGTTAACCATATCAAATGCTTTGCTTAAATCAGTGTAAATAACATCTGTGCGAGAGCCACTAGAAAAAGCCTTGAAAACATGACAGGTACAATCTCACAAGTTGGTGACTATAGATCGCCCATTCCGAAAGCCGTGCTGGTGTGGAGAAATATACGAATTAATGGCAAGTGCCAAATGCTGAGGTACAATTCGCTCAAACAGCTTAGGCAAGACACTTAAGACCTCTGTAGTTCTTAACAAGTTGTCTACTTCCACTTTTGTGAATAGGACTACGGAAGGTACTCTTCCAACACAAACACCTAAATTCAAGGACTGGTTGAAAATCTTTGAGATAACACCATATAAGTCGACAGCGCTGGATTTAAATGCACAAAATGAAATTCCATCAGCTTCAGGCGCACAACTTTATTTTAGAAAACTCAACCCATTAAAAACGTCATCTTCCGAAAAAACCAAATTATGAATTGAAACCGAGTTAGTTATAGGATATGGGTAGTTTGCCGATAAATCGAAATTAGCAATCGAAAAGTTTCCTCGAAACCAGCAAGCAGGTTTGAGATTTCAAAATCATCCGAGGAATCATAGCCATTAAAAGAAACATGCGAGGGATATGTGGAAATTTTTCTTTTAGAGTTAACAAATTTCAAAAAGTATTTAGGATTAGCAAACAGAGAGAATTTAATGGACTGAAGGTATCTGCAGTAGTATTGGCGATTGATGGAGTTAAATTTATGCCTCGCCACCGAGGAAGCGAAATAGTCGAGCGCAGAGCCACTTTTCGAATATATTTTGAATAGCGTGTTTTTTCTATTCTTGTAATATTTAATTGTCTTATTAAACCACAGGGAACACCTGCTTCGAGGTCGGCACTGCTTGATCGGAACATATACAGCAAGAGCTAGATTTAATGTATTGTAGAACGATGACAGTAAGCTTTCAATACTTCCGGTCGAGAAATCAAACCTCATATGTGAAAGACGATGTTTTATCAATACAATATTGATTTTATGAAAATCATAACATTTATTTAAAAAAGTTTATTTGGCACATTAAGGCAGTTCAACGAACCATCATTCTTATGATGAAAGGAAATGCACATTGATGGACGATAAGGGTCCTCAGGTAAACTAAAAGGTGGGCAACAATTTACGTTAATCTCAGAAAAGTTGGCAAAGCAGAGATCAAGCAGTCTACCATTACAATTAAGGGTACGATCATATTGAACCAAATTATGATCAAAGAATTCATTAAAGAAGACAACAGCCCTATCAGACGTTGAAGTAGGAATCAAACAGCCAGAATTGTCACTGTTACACCAAGTGACTTGAGGCAAGTTGAAGTCACCCTATGCAACGACCAAACCGTTAAGTCTAGGCCGCTTGGCCACTTCACAAATGAGGGCAGCGTGTTTGTTGTAAATGGATATATCAGAATTTGGGGGAATATAGGAGCAGGTCACATATAAGTGTTTATTAGGAAATTTCAGTCGAATGGCGATAAATTCAACGTCGGGAGAAGTTGAAAATTCAAATGAATAGGAGGGGACTGCCGAAGAAATGCCAATTAAAATACCACCACCATTGCGATACAATCGATCGTTTCTGAAAACTTGAAACGAATTATGGAAAAGTTCCGATGAGTGTAGATCCGGCTTTAACCAAGTTTCAGTGAAGACCAAATAGGAAAACTCCGTGCTCACTGAATTTAGGAAGGTTGAACGAATTTTTCAATTGAGGCCCCTAACCTGAAGAAATATTTAGTTTTTTGAAGGGGAAAGAGCTACTGCATTAGCATTACGGGGTCGATCCCTAGGGATAAATTCCTTAATTAAGGATCCATCCGGCCACAATGGTTTATTTAACATAAAATCCACATTTTCAGTCGGAACTAGAATTTTAAAAGATGAGATAGCTCTAGATTGAGAAGTAGCCAATTTGAAAATACTAACGCGCTTTAAATTGATGGAAGGGGCTTTCGCTGCCAGATAACTTTTTATGTTATCAACAGGTGTATCTGGTGCCAGTCTTGACATAAATATTGTCTTTCCGGGAGGAACTGCCTCCAAGCATATGTCGTCTGTACTATGAGCTGGGGAAAATATAGAAGGGGTAAATACACTTGCACGAGCAGCTTGTGCGACGTGCCCAGTTTGGCGACCGGCGTTCACACTCGCACAGCCAGGAGGAGAGGACGATTTACTATTATCATTATTAGTTTTAGGCGATGCCGCCTGAGAAGATTGAGTGACATCAATGGGAGGAAATACCCTTGCTACTTCAGCATAGCTCAAGCCAGGACTTCCCGGCTTTTAAGTAACTTTTATGTTACCGACCGACTCTGCAGTAACAGAAACGATAACATTCTTTGTAGACTTTAAGGAATCGCTAACTTGGACCGACGAAACGGACTTAGGAGAACTCAGAGGTAACGAACCACACGCCACGCTACCAGTTGAAACTTTGTTAGCTGGAGAGGAAGATGACTGCGGAACATAACGACACTCATCAAGCCTAGTCTTGACTATTTCAAATTTCTCCCACAAGGAACCGAGATTTTTGCTTAAATCTGAGAAATAATTTCTCGTCTCCGTGGAGAGTTTGTAGAAATCAATGTCCCGCTTTTTGCAGTCAGGACATGACTATCGTAAACCTTTAGAAGGGTCAAGGACTGCATCAGCAGCACGGTCGATGATACCAGCACATTTTGCATGTCCAAAACGATCATACAGCCAAAAAGATATGAATCGTTCAGATTCCGGGTCGGTTTTCGCACGACATGGTGTAAATAAGCAATCCATGTCCATTGAAAACAACAAAAGTAGCTTATGAAGGAAAAAAAGAAAAACTAGAAAATCCCACGGCGCGAATTTTCAGCAAATTAAAGCAAATTTCTCACTTCCCTGCCCACTGTAAATATCGAGCAAGAGCTAAAGAATCTGTAAACAAAGATTAACAGGCAAAAAGAGAGACTTTTACTAAGAGCTCAGTTGTTGATTACACTAAACCAAAATTAATTTTTCAATAAATGGCTAATAAATTCATATAGGTTAAATTCATACTTTATTCTTTTAGAGAATTTTTAAAATTAAACACGAATAAAGCAAAAAAGCTAAGAAATACACTACAAAAATTAAAATATTTCTTGCACAGAATAAAAACGCGACTACAACACGCACGCAGAGTTGCCAAACTGAAATATTTTTCCAAGAAGAAATAGTTGTCCCATTGTCGGCTTTGCCTTTCAATATGCTTTGTCCTAGTGGTGTTTCGTCCGCTATTCTCTAACACTCTGATGATTTGCTATCCTTACCACCACACATATTTTTGATAAGTGCTTGAAATTCACCAGTTTGGAATAGTAGCTTTATTTCACCTCCTTATGAAAATAGACCTCGGGAATTAAATGAGAATTAAGGGCAATTGCCAAAGGTAGCGCAATGTCAAACTGTTTAACGAAAAGGCTTACTCCTCTTTTAGGACCAATTATGTCGCGCTTGGCAGCTATACTGACGTATGATTTTGTAAAGGTAGATCAACTTGCACTTTCTTTTTGGAGGTTTATAGCTATACATTCCCAGCTCAAAGAAGCTGATTTTATCCTCACGGACTTTTCCAAAGCTACTGATAGCATGGGTTGTTAGCCAACGGGTGTCGTTGATCCACTATTACAATGATAAGTATGCGCAGAATGTTGATCGTAACAATTGGGGTGTGTAAAAGCGCCGAAAGTCTTCTGTTTTAGGAGCGTCAGTTTCTGAATTCTGAATAAAATTGACTTTATAAGTTTTTCAACAAGTGTATACGATTTAAGTGACCAAAAATATGTCAAAGTGCTGTTGAGTCGACAAAGGATGAAGTTACTTCAGACAACACATTGTGTTCTAGGTGAACGTGTCTAATACCGTATTCGCTGCAATTCTAGCTCTTATGTGTACTGATCGGACCATAAAGCCCCTAGCTTTTATTTCTTGGACGGTCATAAAATCGGAAAGCAATTATAACACTATCGAAAAGGAAGTTTTAGCGAAGGCATTACGCGTAGCAAAATTAAAGGAATATTTGATAGTGACTCAGTGTACTTCAAATTGCCATTGCCATCGGTTTTAGCTGATTTTTTGTGAATATATAATATTACCATTTATGGCGCCATTCGCCTGGTTTTAACTTTACTATCAATTCTACATTTCTGGCTTTCCCCCAGAACAGCACAGCCGAAAATACTGATGATTTCAGATTTACTACTTTTATGGCGAATTAATAGAATTTCAGAAAATACGAGTGATCTGGTCCTGCTAAAATTGAAGCAGGACCTTCAAAGTGGAAAAATTGATATTTTCGAAGGAGTAGAAAGATTTCTCCTTTTCCTGTTAATAGTATAGATAAATACTTTGGCTCGCTTATGAATATGATATAAAGCAAACTTTCGTGATGTTGGAAATGGTGATAAAATTATGAATACTTTCCTTTTTGGTTAGCCAGGTGCAAAACATTGCTCTACACGAGAAACTCCTGCAAAGTTGTTGTTAAAAAGAAACTTTTGAAAGATATTTCAGAAACGTACGGAATTGTATGAGAAAAGGGTAAAGATAGTTTTGCTTACAATAGCTCGAAGTTTCAGAGAACTTTTTGTGGCGGGAAGCTGCTGGCGGAAAGCATATTGGTGCCTCGTTTTATCGTTGCTTTTCACCTTGAAATAACAAGATAGTCAAAAGACACATTAATCCAATGATTCCCGGCGCCCAAAAAGAGAATTATGATAATGAACTATCAGCCAAATACTAAGTTATTATATAACGATAATATACGCACACATGTATAAGACAATACCTAAGATAAGCATAAATAGAAACATAGAAAAAAGTAAGGCATCCAAAGAATTAAAGTTATATTGTTTTTGACACGGAAAATAAAGCGAATATTGTAATGAGAATGATCCATCCTTCAGGAAATTTTGCTCGCGACGATGTTATGTAAGAACAAATAAAAATTACCTTGGGAAGGAACTCCGGCTAATCCCAGCAGAAGACATAAGAGTACAAATTTAATGGTTATAGAAATGAATAATGAACAAAACATAATTGAAACAGTGCATTTTTATAAAAGACCCAACTTAATTATTATTTCCGCTAGACTAGGCAAATAAGTAATAAGTAGTTAAAATATAAATCATAGAAATAACAGAAAATAAACTCACTTTAGTATAAAAGAAACTAAAATTTTCAGTACAGAAGAGATTGATCCTGACTTTTGTCTTGAAAAGAGATCTTATGCGAAGAAAGCGCAGTTTATTGGTAGTTTTAACGCTAAGTCGATTGTCGAGATAGGTGAACTGCGTGTTTTGCTGACCGGGTGAATGGTGTAATTATGGATGAAGCAAAAGGTTAGTCGTGCTTATGTGAGACGATTGCAGACTGAAAGATACACATCTTCACTCGTCACATTGTCAAACGAGAGGAGAGTCTTACAAGATTAAGGAACTCTTCTGGCACTTTTGAAGAGTTGAATATGGCCTTAGACAAGTGTAAATGGCTAGATTAATTTCCGCCGTTGGACAAAAGAAAATTTGCTAATCAGGCTGGAGATGGTGTCTTGACGGTTGTCATAGAGACGAAAAATACATGACTGTAGAAATCAATTTACGGTCATCTTACTCGCACATCACGTGCTCCTATATTCCCCCTGTGTCAGACCCCAAACTTTATTTGCGTCCCTTTTCTTTAATTGATAAAGTAATTACTTTCCTCAAGCCTGGGGATTCAATCTGAGCACTGGGTGATTTCAATTTGCCTGACGGTGCATGCTTTTTTAATGAGAACCTTGGTTATTTTATCACTTTGTCGGCGCTGGTAGCGTAAAGAAATGTAATAAATTATCACTTTTGTGAAATGTATGTAATTAATAACTACGTTCTAGAGAATGTAACCTGCTTTAATAACTTGGGAATCACTCTTGATTCTAAGCTCAGGTCTAACGATCATATTGAGACTTCTGTTAATAAAACTAAATCTCTTCTGGGTTTCATTAAAAGATGGTCTAAAGAATGTCATGATCCGTATATTGCGAAGAGCTTACAAACGTGCTTGGTAAAGCGAATCCTACTATGCTCAGTTGCAGTGTGCGTTCAACTTCAATTTCTACTTTTTGTGCTGCGTAGTTTGGCTTGTGATCAGTCAGTGATGCTACGTTTGATACCGACCGAGGCCGTCTTCACCTTCATATGACCACACAGATAATTGTGTAGAAGGTCTTGTCTTTTAATTTTTGTATAACCATAGATTTATATGAATGCGGGAATGTTTATGTAAGATGTGTCACCGTGTAATTGAATCCTTTACAAAAGTAATATTTGTGGGTTTTTGCAATGTGCCTAAAAGAACGAATAACAACTATGTCGATAAATAATAAATAAAAGGAATTTCCAAGAATAAAAATTGAAAAGCGGTGTAACTCAGCTTCACGTACATATTCTTCAGAGAAATATGAACTGGGTTTAGCGACCGCCCAACCTAGGCGTAAAAGAAGCTTTTAGTTTATTTATAGTTTATAGCAATTCGAATGAAAAACAGATGCAATTGTTTACAAATCAATGGGTGGTATAGCGAATTCGAATGAAAAATAGATGCAATCTATAGCCATATATTGATATCAATGATTGTTTTAAATGATGAAAGACCGTGTAATAATTCAAAAGAGGTGTCGTATCCACTGTTAAAGAAAGAAAGATTTCACGATTCTGCTGACATTTTTCATTTAATTGATGCCACCATTGAGTCTTATTAATATTGGATTTTTTCGTTCGACAAAAAATAGACGCTTCTTAAACTTAGTTCATTGTCCAAACATAAAAATTGACTTTACTATTTTATACTACTAGTAAATACATAAGAAAGTTTAAACAAAAAACAAACGACGCATTATTCTAGTAGATAAGAAAATTAAATAAGTTCAGCAACCCAGAAAACATAATTTCATTAATATTGGAGTTTCTTCATATAAGGAAAGATACGAAGGAAAAAAGTAGAATGTTATTAAAAATTAATATTTGGTGGGATATTCTTTTTGGTTAATAATGTCATCCAAACGTTTTGGCATATTCTGTTGGCACATACGTACATATAACAACCTAGATGACTATTTAATCAAGAGGAATTTTTTCCATTCTTTGAATATTTTCTCGTCTTTTTTTTTTTGTTATGCTTAATGTGTATGCATGCGGAGATGCAATTGTTCGAAACTATTTTTCTTTCTTTCGTTTCGTTTGTTTTCTGAAAAAATCAAAGAAATTCATTGATTTCACAATAGAATCTTTCGATCAGTTTACATAAATCGACTGCATACGATGCTAAACTGCTGTTATTGATGTTAAAATTGCCATAGAAAGGAAAAAGCAACTCTAAAGGAGAGATTGTCTTAACCGTAATAATTAAAGTGCTTTGGTAACCCTATTTATTTATGGTATTTGTGGAACTCGGGAGGTTGTGGAACTGGGGAGGTTTACATAAACTAATGCTTTGTGTGAAATTCAAAGTAAAAAGCAATCATTGTTTTGTTTATCTTTACGGTGGAAGAAAGTCTTTCATATCAAATTGGAAGGAAAACAGCTGAAACAGAATGTGCACATTTTTATGTTAAATAATAGTTAATAGGTAGTTGCTATGTTGAAATCACGGAACTTTTGGTGTACACAGTGGGAAAAAGTTGGTGGACCCAACAAGGAAAAAAAACTAATATCGATAAAGCTTTGGAAAATTTCGACGACTTCTATGGTTCAGTTTTCGGATTACGATGGAAAAATATGCGACTTGCCCTTTTGATTGAACACAAATATATAGCTATGGTTAATAATTTTTTCGATACAGAAAAAACGTGAAGTCAACTGGAAATGGATGGTGGGCAGTTAAATGGAATATAAAAAAATTTCATGGAAATATTTACTTCTTGTGCACATTGCGTACACTATCGACAAAACTACTTCAACATATATAACGTCATAGATTCGCTTAAGCCTAAATATATTCTAAACAAAAATTTGTCTACTTTGCAAAACTGAAAACTACTAAGTTTGCTGTGCTTTGATGATCTTTTCTATAACAACTTTTTTTTATAGTGCTGTAGCATTTATCTCCCCTTGAACGCATCCTGACTAGTTTTAGTAAATTTTTCGAGACCTGCCGGTCGATTT